>NC_056731.1:1258541009-1258658509 GCF_019279795.1 Protopterus annectens
TCGAGCACTTGGGACTACAATGCCTGTAGTAGAACTAGTTTGTATTAGTCATTTATAAGCTTTGATAGCTGTGTGAGGTGTTGTGTGTTTATTATTATTATTGTCATGATTATTATGCATATTGTATTTAGCCATTATAGTCTATAGGGTTCGCTTATTTAGCATTAACATTTATTATTTTTTTTTAACATTTTAGCCTATGCTGTGGTAAATCTCATTTGGTTTGTTCACATTTTTTAGGAAGATTTAATCAACATGCAGAAATTTTTAGATGATTTTATTAACTTATAGATTTTTTTAGTAATCATACTTAGTATGGGATATTTTTACCAGTAGTCCATGACTGGGTGTGAGTAATGCAGAATTTATCCAGATTTGGTGTCATTTGTTCATGAGCATGAATCAGCCCTGGGTAAATCTTGCATTCATTACACAAACACACACACACACACACACACACTAGGACTAGTGCTATTATACAATGACATTAATTAAGAATTAAATTATCATTTTTTTAAATAATGTCATTATATGATGGTACTCAAGTTTTTGTCTGCCTCTTGTGCCAGCTGTTGAGGTAATGTGTATGAGTACAGCATGTATATACAAAAGCTTGCACAGTACATCCGTGAAATGGAGGGGAGGAGACAGAGAAGGCATCTTCTTTTAATCTTCCCTATTGAACATTTGTGTCTTTCCTACTTGTTCTATCTTATTACAAATTAGTAGCACTGGCATAACAAGAAAGGGGAGACAAAAATGTCATAAAGGATGGTTTCTAAAAGTGAGAAGCTTGTCTCTTTTTTATCTTTATAGCTATATCATCTGTCCAGCCACTATGGTTTAGATGAGAAGATGGACTTTTTCCTGTGGGAAATTTTCAATTTAGAACAGATACTGTGATTGTGCTGACCAATCAATGTGCATATTTTAGAATATTAATGAGCATTCTTTGTATAAGTGCTTTTATTCTATACCTTTTTAGCAGTCTAGGGTTAGAATAATTATATATGTGTCTGTCTGTCTGTGTGTGCTTATGTAGACATAACTGGAATATCATTTTCATTGAAAGACAACTTACAGGCAATGGAAATATAGTAAACATAATACTTATACTAGCATTCATAAATAATGCTTCAAGGCATCACTTTGAGATGACATCATCCTGAAATACAAATAAGTCCAAAGCAATTATTTATCCCTGTCACCAGATGCAATCAGGTAAAAGGAGTTTATGTTCTCCAGAGTAAGTTCTTTGTAGCAGAAATGACCTTTAGTTAATATCAGACACCTATGATATATCGTCTGAATTGACTAAGTGGATTTTTTTAATCATTCTAACAAGGCAAGTGGCTGGATGGCTGGCAGACACAGTGGTACAAAACCATTACTGTGACCCAGACAACCTGGGACTGATTAATTACCCAGACTTGTAGGAGATGAATGGGGTGAATGAGAGTAATTTTCAATATCCTGGGCAAAGGAAGGCACCCAGCATATCCTGCAAGTCTCTCTTAATGGAAGCTGAGAATGCACCAGAAACAGTGGCTAAGTCACATAAAAGAACTGCCAAGCAACACCTTACACTGCAACTAGGGTAATGTGAAGCATTGTATGCACCAAGTAGCAAAGTATTGCAATTCCACTACAGCAGAATTTGTGACAGGACAGCCAGAGGGGTAATGAGAGCTAAGGAACCTAAGAAGAAAACTTGATGGCTGCCTGAGTAATGACCTGCAAAAAGGAAAACAAGTGGTCAGTAGACAGTAAGAGGAATAGTAGGTAAGAATGCTGGAAAAAGAGTCCCTTACCTAGAAGATGGTGGCAGAAATGTAACAATCATTTGGCTTGAAGGCACTAATATGAAAAGGCCTACACAATGATTTTAAAGTTGAGTGGGTCATCGTGGATGCAGCCATGGTCTCAAGTCATCCTGACTATCTGTCCATCCATGGATGCTACCATGGGCTCAGTCATCCATCCATCTATGGCTGGTAGTATATCAACCTTAAATCTATGGTAGGTGAAACAGTCATCCATTCTTCTTTATTGGGTGGAATATCATCCACTTTCTATGATGCTTGAATACTCATTTCTCCTTCTGTGGTAGACAAAATGATCATGCCTCCATTTTTGATGGATAGTCTTTGCAGTTAAATATCTGGTGATCTGCTTATGTTTATCTGTATGTCAAGGCTAATTTTAATTTTGTTTTTGTGCTGATTCTTTTGAAACAGTGTTGGCAATTGTATGCAATATTACAATATTTTTTCACGCACCTTTAAAAGGTTAGAATTATGCAGAAATTCTTGGAAAAGCATCTCTATGGATATTAATACTCTCTTGCGTATTTTGAACATTAATGCTTACCTTATTGCCGTAATATATACAGTATTCAGTCTTGCATATTTTGAAGTAGATATGATGGATTTCTCAATGAAATTTGTGAATCTTCCCAATGAATGGTGCAAGACAAAAACATTAGCTTTTCTTTTAGATGAAGTCACCATCCTTTACTTTACAGTCTTCTACCAAATTACTTGTAGAACTATCTGGTTACTTTCAGTTAATGTAGTGGAACTGTTGAGAGGCATGCAGATATCACAGTTCTGTGCTATTCTACTTCCTGGCACAGTGTTCTTTTCAACATATTCAGCTGATGAGAAGAATCACCCCAACCTTTGCTTTGTTTTGATGGTAATGTAGTGCCTTGTTAGGTATTACATGCATAATATAATTATATAAGCTGGGATCAAATGAATAATTTGTATTGGTTTAACTTTTGTTTTATTTCATTTAATTAAAAAAATAACGTATGCTGATTTGTGCCTTCAGGTAGCTAAGAATGTCTTTTGCTGCTGCCTTTCTGGTGGCCATCTTCTGACTGTGTTTGCATAAGTTGAAAAAAAGTTCATGATTACTCCAATATGCCAGATACATTACCTACTGAGCAAGAGTGCATTTGCTTCTGCTTCACTACCAGAGCCAAATCATGATCAAATGAGGCCCTAGGCAAGGGAACGGAGAAGAACCCCCCCCCCCAAAGTCATTCCGGTGTCACATTATTTGTCTCACCCAAACCCATTACCATAAACCCTGCTCAGAACTGTCAGTGTGCATACTATTTCCTTTTTTACTTTTGAAGGCAGAGCTATGGATTTCATTTAAAGCTTTTAATTTAAATATCCTTTGTTGACCAAGTTAGTCCCACTAGGCTAGTAACATCTTTTCAGAAGAGACCCTTGCTGGTATTTATACTACTGGGGGAAATTTGGCCACGGCACTAGGGATCTTCCATCCTACTCTCTTTGATAGCTCAGGTGGATATAAAACATCTCACAGCACCTACTTTTAACACAGGTAGATAAGGCCTCCATATCTAATCCAAAAGGTTACACTCAGGAGTGTAACATGTCTCACACACCTTAAAGTGCACTATAGCATCAGCAAAACATCTACATGATGAGGGATTAGAACCCACAGTCTTCTGCATCAAAGGCAATTATGCTACCTGTTGTGCTACTAACTCTGTTTTGAGAGCATGTAACACAAGCAGTGATGGCCATTTGCTAAACAAAACAGTTGCACATTGAAAACAGACTTAGCAAGAGGAATAGTAAATTTCTCTTTCCTTGAAGCTCACATTCCTTGAAAATGCATTGAAATTCACATACCTTGAAAATGCAACCCTGTAGGTTTTAAGATATTTTTTCCATTAAGCAATCTAACAAAATTCATAAACCAATATAAGACAAACACCCATTTCAGCACAACTGACTAAGTGAGCAGTCTGTAAATTGGTATAGAGGATTAAGGCTCTTGTCTTCTGTAGGCAAGGTATTTCAGCCTGAGAAAGCATATACACACACACACACACACACACACACACACACACACTCACACACACACACACACACACACACACACACACACACACACACACACACACACACACACACACAAACCCACTATTTCTCTGGTGCAAATTAGAAGTTTATCCAACAAATACTTAGAATGCTCTGTGCATTCAAACCTCATGCTATAAAGCAGTTCTCTGGTCCAGTGCTGAAGCAACACAATAGTTCAACCAGGAAACAGTTCCAAGTTGTCCATTCCTGGATAGAAGCAAGCAAGCAGTCAGAGAACTTACGACATGCATTTAAATATTGCGTGTTGCTGTGCATGTGCAATATATGATGCACAGAGAAGGCATAATTTTAATGCAATATGTGAAAGCAGTTTACTGTAGTCATTTAAAAAGGGTAAATATCACTGACCATTTTTAAGCTTCATGTGAAACTTAGCTCCAGAATCATCTTATTTAAGTTGTGTGTCAGCACCATCCTTAAATAAAACTGAACCCTAAGCAAAGAACTCCGTGGCATCTTCTGATGTACACCTCTCCACCCCCTGCACCACCACAAGTGTGCCCCCGATCTTCTCTTTTCATGTTCTCCCTCCAAATAGATTACTCATTTCTTTCTTTTTTCATACTTTGTCTTACTCTACAGCTTTTTCCTTCACCATTTCAATATAACCTAACTGACCAAGACTGCATTGTAATGATTGTTATGGAAGCACTAGAATTAAGTTGGGGATCTGGGTCTCCTAAGACCTGATAAGCCATGGCGTTCTAGATGTGCTGAGTTGTATTTTATAGATTTCCCCCCCAACCTTTTAATCCAACCATAGTTTGAGCAAAAATCATGAGTCAGGAAAGGAATTTCAGCAATGACAGCTGATCCAGTAATTTTCAACCCATTCAGTCCCAGTACTAAAAGATACAGCAACTTTGTTGACTTCTCCAATATCAAAATGTGATTAAAAAATATCCACAGAAATATATTTCAACTTGGTTACACATACACACACACACACACACACACACACACACACACACACACACACACACACACACACACACACACACCATATGTATACTAGTAATGGAAACTAGATTAATGACTGTTTAACCTGAGCAAATGATAGCAGGTTCTGTCATTTACATCCACAAACAGCTCTATTATCCGGCCATGGCATTCACTTTTTTGATTGTGTATATACCTCAGATTTTTGATTGTACTTAATAATAAATAATAGTCACAGTAAAGCATTTCAAATTTGTTTTACACAAATACAAAGTAGACAAAATAAAACATTCCAAGTTACTTTATACAAAGCACATTAGTCCTAGAAAGCCAAATCAATAATTAATTAACCTACAAAGTTAGTGCACAGACAGTCCTCATACCCAGCACTTCTAGCCAGTTTGTTGGCAATGTAACCAACCAATCCCCAGTTCATATAAACAAATGGTGACAGTCATGTATTTTAAGTTTGTTTTACACAGACTGTAGCCACAATAAACTATTCCAACATCTTTCACACTCATACATATTAATCCTGCCAAGCCAAAAGAATGGCATTTAAACTTGAATACATACAGTAGGGCCAGTCAGTTTCATCCCCAGCCAGTACCCTCTTCCCAGCAGCTATAGCCACTTTGTTGACTTTCTACCTCTCAGATGGCTGATTTCAATGGAGTGAAGGAATGACGTAGAAAGTAGAAGTAGAATAATTTATTTCAGCTTTGTTTCATAGACACAGCATCCAACCACTGGAAAATATTCCCATGTGATTCATACAAACCCACATTAGTCCTGCACAACTGTGTTCACTGTCCCTGGCATTTGGTTGCCTATGAAGATAAAAAAATGCATACTCCTATAATGCAGACCATTCTGAGTGAGCTGCACCATGACCACAGAATTCCCTTGTAGTTCCTCAGGATGCCACCATCTATGGACTTCTGTATTCACCTACTACTTCTATTTCTTGTCATCTCACTCACTATGAAAACAAGCAATAAGAGAATCCTGAAGGTTCTATTCACTGATTGTTTAAGTTAAGAGTGGCACAAAGCAGAAAACTGTCTTCCCCATATGGCACAGCAACCACTGTTGGTTTAAACAGGGGTGGCATGGCATTAACAGCAGCTTTTTTATCCCTATAAATAAAATTCAAGAAAAATGCTGCTCAACTGAATGGTACCCTAGGGAGTTTCCTTGTTTGCCTATCCCTAAGGGTTGCCATACTATGCCATGTGTGCCTGGACTGGCGTATTGACAGATTATGTGTTTCCAAATCCTGAATACCCTGCAATTCATAGTCATCATAAATGTCAGATTGAAACTCAGACATGCTCTCTGGCCTGCCTACCTTATGTACAAAAACAACTTTACAGGAATTCTGTTGATGTTACATTTACCCATTTGTCCTTTACTCATTTTGTCAACACAGTCATTGTTCATAGGATGATAGGATTATAAGACGTTACTAGGCTATTGGCCTGAGACACTTACAAGCCTAACCAAGAATTTAGCCCATGTTCCAACAAGTCAGCACCCTACACCACTGTCCAGCAGGGACATAGGTGGAATCCCATGGGTCTATATTATAACATTGAAGTTCTCTAACATGGAATGTTATAATATCAAACCCGTAATGTCGAACACTGAAAACAGCGAGGGTGCAGGACATCGAATTCTTTCCCAGGGAAAGAATTTGGTGGGCAGTTGCTGTGGCTTCACTGTTTTCAGTGTTCGATATGTTGGAGCGTTATGGGTCAGGTTCAGGTAAGTGCGTGATTGTGTGTAGGTTAGGGTTAGGGGACGGGTTAGATGAGTTAGGGAGCGGGTCAGGTAAGTGTGTAGTTGTGTGCACGTTAGTGTTAGGGCATGGGTTCAGGTAAGTGTGCGACTGTGTGTAGGTTAGGGATAGGGGGCGGGTTAGGTGAGTTAGGGTTAGGGCGCGGGTCAGGTAAGTGTGCGATTGGGTTTAGGTTAGGGTTAGAGGGTGGGTTAAGTGAGTTAGGGTTAGGGTGCGGGTGAGGTGAGTGTGCAATAGTGACGGACCTTAGGTTTAGGGTTGGGTTAAGATAAGTGGATAGCTAGTACTGTATGTAAAGTTTAGTTTAGGTGTAGGATTTTAAGTGTGTGTGTATGGCTGTTTTTTGTGTGTGTTTGTGCTGTGTGTATGTTTCTCAGAATAGCGAATTTTTTCCCTGGGAAAAAATTTGCTATTCTGACTGTTCGATGTTTTCATGCTTCGGTGTTTGAACTTCGATGTTATGATATAGATCCAATCCCATGGGTGTATTTTCTTTTCCCCATCCAGTTATCCAGGTTGCACTTAAAAAGGTTTAATGGGGTACTCTTCTTTACGTGGACAGGGAGTCTATTCCACAAAAGGGGGAGTCTCTGGGACACAAATCTGTCCCGCCATCAAGTCCTATTATGTCACACACCAGGTTGAGGTATCATGTGTGGGTAACTCGAGCGGAGCTTGACTTGCTTAATGCAGCAGTCCCATCAGGGCAGGGTCTGAAACTGCTTTGTATGCCAGACAGAGGTCACCTCTGAGGAGTCTGTAGGAGGCTGAGTAGAGGGACAGGGCTTTTAGCCTATCTGTGTAGGGTAGATGTTTGAGGCCCTGGATTCTCCTGGTGAGGAGTCTCTGTGGTCTCTCCAGCTGCTGCATGGACTTGCGAGGTACATGCCAAAAGGGGCATTGTATTCAATAATTGGTCTTATAAGGGAAGAATACAGGTATGCTATGATCACCTTGTCCCTGGATGAGATAGCCTTACTAATGAGGTGGGCCATGTAGAAAGCTTTCGGTACAACAGAGGCAATATGGTGGTCAAAAGTCAGTTTGCTATCAACCTGAGTTCCCAAGTCCCTCACAACTGATTGCATGTTTAGAGCCTTATTATCAATGTGATAATTTGTGGGGACGTCATTCTCCCCAAAAGGGATGATGATGATGCATTTTTTGGAATTCACTTTGAGGCCATGTTTCTGGCACCAGTCATTTGTTTGGGTGAGACCCTCTTGGAGGATGTCCACATCACTAGGGGAATTGATGACAGCACCCAGCTTGCAGTCATCTGCAAACTTGGTCAGCCATAGCCCACTAGATTTGGCCTGCACCTCTGAGAAGTATATCCCAAACAGCAGAGTCCCCAAGACTGATCCCTTGGGTACACTCCTTGTTACGGGTCTACTACTTGAGGTGGCTTCCCCTATTTTGACTAGGTGGGTTCTATCAGTAAGCCAGTTTACTACCCATCTGGTAACATATGGATTGATGCCTAGTTGAGAGAGTTTATCTATTATACCTGAATAGGGTTGGGGATTAGTATTGAAGGCCTTGGCCATGTCAAGGTAGGCGTTGTGCCCCATCTTTCCTTTGTCTATGGCCTTGGTGACTGTCTCAAAGAAGTCAACCAAATTTAATAGCCATGACCTCCCCTTGACAAAACCAAACTTTGTGGGATGAAGTGCCTTGAGGTTTCCAATATCCTTGTTAATGAGATCCATGATAATCTGCTCAATGACCTTGCAGATCAGGCTAGTTAGGCTGATGGGTCTACAATTTCCTGAATCGGTAGACACTCTACCGTTGTGCAAAGGGATGACAGTAGCTGTCCTCCACTCGGCTGGGACAAAGCTGGTACTCAGGTTTTGGTTGCATAGGGTGCCTAATGGGGCTACAAATTCCTGCCTGAGTTCATGTAGGAAGCAGCCTGGGATGTTATCAGGTCCCATGGAGGCTGTATTTGTTGCCTTTGAGAGGGCAGTGATGACTTGCTCCCTAGAGGTAAGGGAAGGGTGGCAGGTACTGGGGATGTCCTGTTTTACTGATGGGGGGAACAGAGGAGTGAAGTTTTCACTGAACCTGTCTGCCAGCAGGTTGGCTATATTTACAGGGTTTGTGTATGTGGTGTCCTTGATCACCAGTTCTGAGCAGATCTGGGTGTTTCCCTTGAGATTGCGGACATATGTTTAGAAAGCCTTATGATTGTCTTTAGTAGATGTGGCTAGTTTGGACTCGAAGTTTGCTTTGGAGGATTTCACTAAAGCTCTTATTTGCTTGTTTAGACTAAGGAGAAATTGCTTCCAGTTAGACACCTGCTCCTTCTTGGCCCTGGACAGCAATGTTTTCCTTTTATTATAGAGTTTATTTATTGTTGATGTACACCAAACAGGTGGAGGATTGCATCCTGTCTGGTATACCTGATTCCATGCAGCTATATAAATTCTCATATAGTACTTTGGTGTAAGTTTTGACATATATGCCAGTTTCTGTGGAGGGGAGAGGGCTGTGAAGCTGTTTATACCTTCCCTCAGGAGGTTGTAATGAGCTTTGGAGAAGTTATTTTTTTTGTTTGACCCTAGCTAGGGGGGGGTTGATGGAGATGGTGACTTTGAAAGTGACTGCTTTGTGGTTGGATCTTACTATGGATGATGACACTGTAGGGATGCTGCAGTGGTTACACATGTTGGTTAATACCAAGTCCAAGATATTTTCACCTCTTGTGGGGGTGTCAACCAACTGGTCCAAGGCATTTGCATTGACAAAATCAAGGAATTTCTGGGCATTTGTGTTTTGGCATGAGTATTTCTTCCGAACTACGGTTGGATAGTTAAAGTCACCCAGGATCACAGTAAAGGGTTGAATCTTGATAGATTCGAAGAGGTCCAGATAGGTGGAGTGGGCATCTTGAATCAGACTTGGAGGCCTGTAGCTAGCTATAATTTGAATAGGGGCCTTGTCAATTGTTAACTGCACCTGGAGTATTTCCTTTGCATCATACTGTCTGACCAGCCTAGAGATGTGTATGTCTTTTATATATTTATATAAATATATATAATATTTGCCTCAGGGAAACATTCTATTGTAATTGTCTTGCCTTCATGCCACTACATCATGATAAAACTGGGTTTTTTAACCACTTACCCCAAAAACTATACTCATCTTAATGGCATATTTCTTTTTATACATCTTGAAATAGTTATGCTATACTCCTGATTATTGACACTGTATATCATTGTATTGCTACTTAATGCCTTATAATAATCCTGTAACATTGCTGTTTAATGTTAATTTATAATGAAAATTGTATAATATGTTGGAGCTTTTCTCCCCAGGCCTCCGCTGAAATAGGGCTCTTCAGCTCAGTCAGACAATTCCAGTCAACAAATGTAAAATAAATAAATAAATATATATATTGCAACTCCACCTCCTTTTGTTTTACTGCTCATGGCTTGCAGTCTGAGTAAATGATAGGATGAGTAACCTGGTATGGCTGGGGTGCTCTCCGCAGCTTTGGTCCAGGTTTCTGTGACTGCACAAATGTCAGTTTCTTCCAGGGTTAATAATGCTTGCAATGAGTCCAGTTTCATGTTTAGACTCCTTGCATTTAACAGCATGACCTTTAATTTACGTTTTGATGAAATTTTCATGTTGGTAGTTTTGACCTCATGGCATTGCCTAAAAAGGCACTATGGGGTAGGCAAGAGCCTTTGCCAGGAGCCTGAAGCCCAAGGGAGACAGATGCAGGCAATTTCTGGCAAAGCATCGTGGCTTGTCAGTCTTGTCATCCCAGGCTATTAGGTACTGGATCCCCTTTGAATGACACCAGAAATTAAGCCAGTTGTTAAAATCAATCATTTTCTGTTTGTATGTTACTTTACACATTATGTTTCTTTAAATAAGCACACTTATGAAACTATGCATCACTGAAAATGTAGAAGTCACTAAATAGGCTTAGTGAATGACTTGTTAGTAGAACAGTTATTTAATTACTGCTGTTATTCAATGACATTCTTTGCCATAATTTGTAACACTCTGTCTATGTTCAACATTGATTATACCAGCAATCTTTTTTCTGTGTTTTCAACATGTATACCAGTCATCTTCTATCTCTGAAAGTCTCACTCAGTCTTTTAAAACTGGCACTGTTCCAGCAGCCTGTGTAGATCTATCGCATATTTAGTAATGGTTTCATATTTCCTTTGATTTTCTTTATCGAGTCAAAAGTTGTTCAGATATGACTGTCAACTTTGGAGCGAAGTGACTTTATAAGATATGTATAAGCCTAAGCTTTTGCTGGTATCACTAAGCTATGTGCTCTAGGCCACATTGCTTTAAGTAAGGTTAAGGCCTTTTTTGTGTCCGCAGTAATATTTCATTCATAGTACGACTCTTTCTCCAATTATATCGACCGGTCTTCCACTTTGGTGTTGACAGCATGTACACAGGCAACACAGTCTGCTATTTAGTGGCTCAGTAAACTGCCACAACTGAAGACTGCACAGACACCTTTCCAGAGTAAACACCTGAATGGCACCCTAGGGAGTCATTGCACAAGCCAGATTAAACTGAGCACTGACTATGGCCCAGCTGACCTGGGTTTAAATAGTAGCCTGTGTGGTGAAGGAGTCAGTGGTGTAGTAAGAGGAGTAAAGTGGCATTGCCTACTCACCTCTCCTAAGAGGAACCTGAGGAATACATTATGGGGAATGTCTCCTGTTAATGAATCGCTTGTGGAGGCCAAGTACCTAGCAAACCTAACAGCAGCTGTCTACTTGAAGATGGGAGGACAGGAATAACTGAGGAACAGCATCACTCATGAAAGCAGGTGACCGTACCATGCTGCACCCAGTGCATGTCCCTTCCCTGACTACTTATGCAGAATGCAGAGGAGATGTTAGCAAATATGATGTTTTTGTCTTTTTTTTTTTTTTTAGTTTTAAATTGAATACAGTGACTATTTTCCTCAGGCGTGAGTGGAGTGCTGTTTTATGAATATATGAATGTGTTCTATCTGCATCTACATATGAGATTTTTTCAAAGTCAAAGACAAAGTAAACTTTATTGTCATTTAAAACTACACGTGTAGCCTAAATGAAATTTTGTGCATCAGCTCAATTCAAGAGATTACAAAGGAAAGTGAAAACAATACATACAGTTAGAGCAATAAACATAAATAACAAATACAATACTACTCCCAATACATGCAAGAGAGAGCAGAGACATTTACAACACTCAGATACAAATAAATGCCCTCCCCTGAGTTAAATTAACTGCCCTGTTTAAAATAGTACAAAACACACATTGCAGTTCTTAAGTTATTTGTCTAATATTGCACTTGAGTGAGCTAAATAATACTGACTATGGATATAATAAATAAATACTGCACTTACCTGGAATATATGTAATTATATATTGCACACATAAATAAAAATGTACTTATTATGTGTCCAGACCCCTGGGACTAGTGCCTGAGTTCAGAAGTCTAATTACTGTAGGGTAGAAACTGTTACTGAATCTTGTAGTCCTGCAGTGGATTTTGCAATATCTCCTGCCCGCTGTGCTTAAACAGTCCACGTGTAGGATGCATGTTGTCCTGTATTATTTTGATGGCCTTTCAGATCCTTCTTGCAGAATAAAGATGTGGTATTGCTGGAAGACTGGAACTTGTTACCTTCTCTGCAACCCTCACCACTCTTTGTAGTGCCTTCTTTTCTGTAACTGTGCAACTTCCAAACCACACTATGCAGTTGCAGGTGAGGATGCTCTCTACTGCACTTCTATAGAAGGTGGAGAGAATATGAGGAGGAAGCTTAGCTTTTTTCAGCCTTCTTAAAAAGTGTTTCTGGAGTTGGCAAAATTTGCCAGCTCTCATGGTTCATACTAATCTCCAGTTTGCCACTTTCAATCTAATTATCTGTGAAACTTGTACTTTAAAGACATGCCAAATCAGGACAGAAGCATCATGCTCCTTAGTGATGTTTTGTCTGTACAAAAGGGTATAGGACAAGTGTGTATATAGCCATAATATATTAATGAATGGATAATAACAGCTGCATAAACTACAAACGTGAAGCACATGATGAAATTAAGAAAAATATGTAAAAAGAAGTAAGGTGGGAAAGCAGCAAGCACAACAAAATAAAAAAACAGCCACTTCCAAGCCAATAACTAGTCCCCAAAAAACACGAAATACCACCTAACCACGCTGAAGTGGAAAGGTAGAAGATAGAATCCACACAAGCCGAATGATTGCCACACGTTATTGTAAAATCCACATAGATCTTGTTGTAAAATCCACACAGGTCAAGCGCTTTCATCAGAATGACTTCTTCAGAATGTTCTGAAGAAGTCATTCTGACGAAAGCGCTTGACCTGTGTGGATTTTACAACAAGATCTATGTGGATTTTACAAGAAAAATATGTAGCACCATGACCAGGTTATATAGCCTATAACCAAGCTACTGCTCAACAATTTATATAAGTAATTATATACTTTCCTTCATCGTTAGTAAATCCTTTTACACAGGTCTGGGATTGCCAATTTTAACAAATAAGTAACATGTAGATTCATATTCTGGTGCATGATTTCTGCCAGAATTTTGAAGGCATCATATGACACAAAGCAAGGATGAAGAGGATTTTTATTTAACAACTCTTCATTTGCCTTGGTTAGGCACTTTGTATCGCATCAGTTCTTATTACCAGAGCAGTTAGGGTATCTTCAAAACCCTGGTTCACAGACATCTGCTAAAAAGTTAAAAGGGAGATATGATTTTGTGTCTAACTTTGCATGAGTTTTAACAACTGTACAAAATCACAAGAATGATATATGCTGCAATGTGCAAGACAAGGTCAGAATGTGACTTTTTCAAGCAAGTACTCTTTGGTTTACTGTACCTAAAAAGAAGAAGAAACAAAATAATAAAGAACCCTTACCACCTCTGTAGGCTCAGTGCCTCAGCTGTTGATGGGTGAAATTGTAGTGACCAAAACATTGTTACTCAGACCACTCACCTACTTCTCTGGGTTCTTCTGGTGTAGCCCTTTTAGCCATCATGAACCAGAGGTCAGCAACATCCTCTTGGCCTGTTCCAGTGTCTGACTGAGGTATGAGAGAACCATCTTCTTTTTGTCTGGGAGACACTCTGGGAAATGTTTCTCAGGGTAGCTAGGAAAAGATGCCTGTTGTCATGGCTGAAGTTCCATCTCTTAGTAGGTCATCTTCCATGTTGTTACCTGTAAAGAGAAAAGGTTAGACATTGTTCATCTGAAGACATGGGGTCTATTAGAAAAGAAGATTCTCTTGACTTAGCCAAGCAATTGTTACAGGCTGTTAATCCTGGTACTCAGAAATTCTTACCTGAGGACAATGTCAGTAAAGAAATTCCTGAAGAAAATCTGTCAGAGAAGATCTGAAAGGGAAAGAGACAGTGCTTCTTCTCCTGAATGCTCACTAGTCCAGAACTCTGACTCTAAGGAAAGGTTATCCTCACCACCTCCTTTGGAGGAATTTTTTTTCTCATATTATTTCCAGGATGAATGAGGTGTCTTTATGGGAACAAGTATATGTTCCTTCTGAACTGAGGAGATATTATGGTATGTTACAAGTGGATATACCTCATTCTACACACATTCTATGTTTCCAACCTTGGATAATGTGTTTAATTCTGCTGTAATGATTCTGAGTATCAACCTTCAGTCTCCAAAAAGGCAGATAGAACAAAGTACCACAAACTAACACCTTTTTGTTTTCTTGTCAGGTCTGACCAGCTACCATGTCTATTTCTTTGCCATATGGTAAAAAACTGCTAATCAGTACCAATCCTTCCCCTGTGGATGAAGAAGGCAAAGTACGGAACAGATTTTTTTTCTTTTTCCCCTTTAGCTTACAAAATTCTTAACTATCTGGCACATATGTGGAAGTTTATTCTGGTTTGAGCGGACAGAAGTAATATCCTGCCACACTTCCTTCAGAAGGTAGTTTATTTCTCGATCCTACAGTTTCTAATCTTTGTCAGGTATCTAAACATGCTTTAAAGAGCGTGTATGATTATGCAAAAACTGTGTCTAGGGCCACTGCTACTGTTTTGAGAAGATATGCCTTCGTATGTAAGAAAACACTTGCTGATGAAATATAGACTGAAATTTTGAATTCTGCTTTAAATAAGCAATTTTGCTTGGCCTTTCTGCTCCTCGGGTCTTCAAACAATTTGATGAGGGAAGCTAATTCATGGAGTGTCTCAGATTTTTCAAGTCCCCTTTACAAATCTCCAAAATCCTTTTTTCCCCTTAAAAAGCAGCACAAGCAATCCTTGCTACCCCCTTACAAATGAAGAAGAAAGAAGGGAGAGAGAGAGCTGGAAATGAACAACAAGAAAAAAAGATCCTTTCCAAAAACCAGTCAGTCTAATGTTTCAGAATGACTAGGCCAGCATTGGATCCCTCATCCCACTCTTCCTGCCCCCTCCCCCACTCTCTCTCTCTCTCTCTCTCTCGCTCTCTCTAAATCTATTCCAGATATAGATTTTATACTCCCTTGTAGAAACAAATTGTTTTGGACTCTTGGATGCTTAAAGCAGTTCATGGGGGATACATTTGGCACTGGATACAAATACCCCCTTTCATGGGAATTCAAACCAGTTTTTTTTACCTTGGGATCTTCAAACCTGCTCAGCCCAGGAGTCATAGAATCAGGGCCTATAGATTAAAGGGGCAAAGGCTTAAATTCCAGAAAGTTTCTTGTCCAAAGAAAGGACGTGCTTGGAGACCAGTTCTAGATATTACCTTTCTCAAGCTTGATGTGAAAGTTCCAACATTTAAAATGCTGACCTTTTAATTTCCATTACTTCTCATTCTTCCTCTGTGTCTCATGGAAACATTAGATCTAAAGGATGTTTATCATCACATTCCCACAGCCACAGGCATGAGGACATTTCTCAGATTCTCTGTATCAGTCCTTTGCATTACTGTTTGGGTTATTTACAGCTCCAAGGATGCTTACAAAGTGTCTAGCTCCAGTGATAGCTCATTGCAGTCTGAATGGCATTCACATTTTTCTTATTTAAACAACTTACTTTTCTTTGCAGAGTCTTTTCCCAAGTGTCAAGAATCCTTAGCATGAGTTTTAACTCTTCTTACCAATCTGGAATTCCAGAAAAATGTTCAAAAATCCTCCTTGACTTCATTGCAGGATTGTGTTTTTGGACTGCCATCTAGACACTTCTCAGGAAAAGGCTTTTCTTATTCAAGAGAAGGTAGATCTCTGGAAACTTTCCTGAGCTTCTCCAACCAGTCTCTCAGACTTTTGAAAAAGAATATCTCTCAGGATCCTAGGGTTCATAATTTGGGAACATGCCATTTGGTTTGCTTTTTTTTCCCACTGTGTGCAACCTCGCTTTGGGGGGTATCCCCTACATGGGGGATACCCCCAGCAAAAAAAAAATGTAATGTTCTCCAAAGGTAGTCTCAGTGAACAGTTTTAGATTTGTTTCTGTTCACTGAAACTACCTTCAGCAAATCAACACGAATCCTGTGGTTTCTATGATTCTTACAAGTTTACACATAAGAAAAGTTAAATGGCATCTAAAATAAATGGACCCAGCATTTCTATCGGCTGTAATATTCAGTTTCCAGTTTTAGACTTTGTCAAAAGGGAACTGCATTGATAGAGACAACAAAAGAAATAAATCCAGGTCTTACATTTTCTCCTCCGACCTCAAACCAGTCGATAACCACAAATGTCTCAGATTTTGCTTGGGATGGGGAACAGTTTCTAAGGAAGTAAAAGTACAAAGCTTGTGGAATTCTTCAGAAAGAAAGAAAGCTAATAAGTCTGTCATCAATATGTTACTGAACTGAGGAAATTAAGCAAGTTATGAAAAAACCTTGTAACGGATATTATAAGATAGACTGGTCTGTTGAGTAAGTCCTTAATTATTCAGAGAAAGTTATCTGAAAATGACTTCACATCGGAGTAAACATTTTAAATATGTCAAGCATGGAAACAGCTCACAGAAATGTGTTTTAGTTACCTCAGCATGTAGTAAAAGTATATAGTAGAATTGCACTGATACGAAAAAGTGATGCAACAGTGCGTAACAAAACAAAAATGATTTTATAAAAGAGCAAGCCAGTGGTAAAGCATTTTATAGATGTGATGGAAATCATTAGCAACAAGGCCACTTGTTTAAAAATAAGAAGTCATATGACTTTGTGAATTCCTTTGTCATGTCAGGAAAGTCTTTACAGGAGAAAACACTGTTGTTAAACAGCAGAATTCTATAAAGATGCCAAAAGAACTAAGCTAAGTTTAAAAACTGGTTGAAAGTAAACAGTCCCTCCCTATACGTTGTGTTGCATCATGACCTATATAAAGCAAAAAGAATGGGGAGAAAAAAGAGACGTATAAAGGAATGCATTCACTATATAGTCAGGAGAAAATGGCACACCTCGCAACCTCTTACACAAGAAATCTGAACAAAGCCTAAAATACTTGGGGACAAAGCCCCCAAAATAGGGACTGATTTTAAAAAATTGCTCTTATAAACTTAGAAAGTTGCTAGAATAAGAGAAGGATATGAGGTCTGAAACTCAAATGTATGCTATTATTAAGGGATTTCATTATTTAGTGGCTTCAGTCTTTAGGGATTTGCCAGAAAACCACTAGTTTTATGAGGAACAGACCAAAAATATATGGCAAAAATCTTAGCATTCATGCAAAAATCTGGACAATTACGAGGTACGAAGAATTATAAAACTATCTTCTATCAAATGTACAATACAACTGAATAATTAGAATGTGCTATATAAACACAGACTGAGCTATGACTGTGATGAATAACACTGGCTGTGTGATGTTGTGGAAACTGCTAGAAGCGTCAGAAATTGCAAACCGGAATGTTGCTCTTCAAAAATATATAGTACAAAGGGTAAATGTCCTGGTACTGTCCAAATCACATATGCCAAATTAACACTAAGTAAAGAAGCAGTATGTAGTTGCTACTATCTTATCTACTGGTCCAAATGTGCTGCAGTGTGGTTAATTAAATGGACTAAATATTAGCTGCAATTGTATAAATCATTTGTGAATAACCCGAAAAAAAAGATTGACAGTTGTTCTCATAAAAGTTTACTTAAACATACACAAAACAAGAAAAATCAGAATGTATGCCCATTAGCATATACAAATGACTATTTGAAGAAATTGGGTACATATTAGCAGGCTTTGAAAATAACTTTACCATTATGGAAGTAACTATCAGGAAAATATTGCATTGTTTATAAAATTAATGTCTTCATACAAATAGATTACAACTGAACAATTATATGCTTCTGTTATATACTATCTGCTTTTCCTTTTCTGTTGTAGGCTTTAACTTCAATTAAAGTCAAATGGTTTAAAATTAACAACTAGCTTGTGTAGGTAACAAGAAATATGTCTGTAGGGACCTATTGAAAAACTTAGAAATGGTTCACCCAACAAACACCTGGAATGAAAAAGAATACAAACTGGAACATCTTAGACATGGCCTAGAAATGACTAACAGCTGTATATCAGCTGAGCAGAGAGAATGACAATTGATAGGGGACTAGAAACTTTTAAAGTCCCTTATTGTGTAGCCAAAGATATATTATCATACCTTGTAAGTGATCCCCAAAAACAGCTGAAGTCAGTGTAATCAGCAATATCGCAGTAATATGAGTAATTTGAACAATCCAGAAGAACTGCATAACAAATACACTATGGTGTTCAGCACTTGCTGAAGACATTTGAGGCCCAAACATCCCACCCTTAGTAGACAGAGTTGCAGCAATCCATACGTGAAGATATTAAAACATGCATAACCATATGCAAGCTCCTCTGGAGGATTCAAACAATGATTTTGCTGATGGTCTTTAGATGCCAATAAGAGGCTCAAACAGCAGTTGTCACCTGGTACTTAAGTGTCAACTGACTGTCAAAACTCACTGTCAGATTCTGCACCTTGGAAACAAGCCCCTCATGAAATATATTAAGTTGCACGGTCTGGAGCTGTGGAAAACCTTATGGTGGCAAGAATATTCATAGATTTGATCTTAGCTGGCTGGAGCATCAAACAATTAGCATTGTCATGCTAAAATGTTATCCAAACTGCCCTCAGTTGAGTCAATGACTGACATATGTTGCTGAAGGAAAAAGAGATATACTCGAGTGTCATCAGAATAAGGACTGTACCACAAAATTATCCTTCAGTACCTTCTGCCAGTGGCAGCATGTATTCACTGAACAGCAGAGGGTCCACTCCAAGCTGTACCATGAGATTCTCTTTCAATACCTTCTGCCAGTGGCAGCATGTATTCACTGAACAACAGAGGGTTCACTCCAAGCTGGAGCCCTTTAGCCCTCCACTTTTTACATAAGGTCTCAAGAAAATATTAATACCTGAGATTATCCTCTGCATATACCCTGAAAATTAAAAGGCAACCCAACCGATGACTGCAGCAGTAAAATCACAGTAAGCAATCAGTCATTCAAGATGTCATGGTCAACAATTTTAGATGCAGCAGAACGCCAACAAGGACAAATAATGAATGCAAAACTGAACGCTATCCACTATGAGATTGTTAGCCACCATAGCAATAGTAGCTTTAGTACTATCACTTGTCCTGAACCCAAGCTGATACAGATCAAGGAGGCCATGTGTCCATGTCCAGGCTTTAAATCTGCACTACTGACACCAACTAATATGTCAAGCAAAGCTTTGCAAGCCATGTTCCTTACATAAAAGTGCTTGTGCTCAAAGCTCGATGAGAAACGGACCCTGCTGCCTTGGAATATGACCCACACTAGCAAAGAAAGCATTTTCCCAAGAATTCATGCACATCACTCTGAGTCCATTTTTTCAGTTCTTTTTTTTAACAACATAATCGTATTTGCCTTAAACCACTTTGCATTCACACACACACACACACACACACACACACACACACACACACACACACACACACACACACACACACACAAACTCAGTGTTTTCCAGGAGGGGGCTGATAATATATTTTTCAGTGATACTACCCCTTCCATAGTACTCTGGTATATCAAGGTCACAACTGACAACTGTACTATTAAATTATGGTCACTATAGCTAAATATTCATCTTCAAAAGGTGGATGCCAGCAGGCATAGTTCACCTGTTTATTACAGTTATCCTTAAATACGTGAATAAGTAACCAGCCATTAACTTTTAAAAATGAGTTATGAAAATCTTTACATATTTAAATTAGGCAATCCAGTGTAAAATTTAAATATACAGACAAATATATTGTTAGGAAAATAAATGCAAAATAAAACCCTGTAAACAGACAAATGAAATATGAAATGCCTTCTCTAATAGCTAGCTGATTCTACCACCATCTCTCTCAACAAAGATATCTGTAATCTATCTTCCTCTGGGTTTTATTTGCATTCAACATTTACAAAAGAAAAAAACATTCACAGGCAGAATTCATAGATATGAGCTCCCAGACCCTGAGCAGCAAGCTATTTTCTCATCTGCAGTCCAATTAACACTCCAAGAGGAAAGCAGACACTGAATTTAGAGCTTAAAGAACAACTCTACTCAAATACCATTTTTACAAAAAAATGTGTTCCTTCCCTTTAATCCATAAGCAAAAGAGTCATATACAAAGAAAACATAAATTAAAAATGATTCCATTAGCTTTATGCCTCAACATGTTTGCAGAATGGCTTTCAGTAAAAACATGGGCTTTTTGTTCTTGTATTCTGAAACCTGACTAACAATGCACCTCAGACAGATAGTGTGGTCTGGATTTACACTTCTGAACCTAACAAAAGCAGATGTTTCAAACTTAACATTCAGTTATACCTGAAGACAGGCGCTCTACCTACAGTAGATTTCCTCTTATCCAGTCTCGCTGGGACCGGACCTTAAGCTGGATAAACAAATGGCTGGTTAATCAGAAAAAGCATATAAAATAGCATTTATAGGTCAGAAAATCAGAAAGCATTTTTAGGTCAAAAACAAACTTGCAGTATAAGTTCGTTTTTTTCATATTTTAACATTTTAAGATTAAAATGATAACCCGAGATGTTCAGAAGTGCCCAAAGGAGGCAAAAGTGTGTTCTTCTCTGCTTTTTGTTGCTATAGCTATGGCAAAAATTTGAAGGCTGGTTAAAAGGAGGCCAGATAAGGGAGAATCTACTGTACATGTAGATTTTCTTATCATAATTGACATCCTTTCCCTTTAATTCAACCCCATGAGTGCCACTCACCTATAGCATAGCTGTGCATTTACATTTTCTGCCTCAACACTGGATTTCTAGTATACAATGTCGAGTGAAAGTGTGCTTATATATTAGAATATTTCTATAGCCATCTCTTGGTTTTCTGTTTGTATTTGCTTTTGTATTCTATCCAATCACCATTTCCACAAAACTGCACATTATTATCAAATATTCAGCTCAACATGTTTTACTTTATGTAGGAAGACTTTGGTCAAAGCAAGTAAATGAGCAGGGAGGGTTGACCACATTATAGATCCAAATTCTAGCTAAAAAATCAACAAAATTAGACTGTATGGCAACAATCAACTCTGCTGAAGTCTAGAAATTGTTACTAGAAAGTGCAATTTGAGATGGAAAAGATTACTTCCAGAACTTTTGCAAATCTAACATTCAAATCCTTCTTAACATGATGTGTCCGAGATTAGCATCAACAAAATCAGAGGAAACAGAATCATTCAAAAAGATAGTTATTGTGATAGTCAGAAAACTAGTAAATCATGGCATAGTTATTGTGAGCCAGTGGAGATGCCAAATCATAAGCATTTCAGTACACACTCTCCCAATAAAATGACAGCAGGAAGGCAAAATCCTTAAAAGCAGTATGGCAGTTCCTGTCAGACCATTTTTGAGTTTAATAAATTAGAAAACAATAATAGCATGTTAAAGTAATGTTGAGGCTTCAGTTTGTTTGTTTGTTTGTGTCTTTCAGCTTTTCCCGGTTAGGGGTCGCCACAGTGGAACTACGGTCCGCTAATGATTGGCAGTTGATTTTTACGTACTGGCCTTGCCAGGCCTGACTCACAACCTTCAACGAAGGTACACCCATTCACGCATGTCTCCACGCAGAAGACACTCTAGCTGAGAATCGAACTGGACAGCATCTTACTGTGAGGCGACAATGCTACTGCAGCACCACCACCGTTGAGCTTCAGTACTGGGTAAGAAATAAGGACAAAAAACATGATTTATTTCAATTTTTTAGTATCACTATCCTTCTAAAATGGCATATTATACCATAAGTTTGAAGAGCTAACTGCATGCAGTGAAAATAATGTACATTTAATAAACACAGTCTAGCATTCTGTCACTACTCTGGTACCATAAGGTTACTCAGTCATGATACTGGTCATCCTAATTGTATTGTCCTGCAGTATGAACATGCTGCATAATTGTGATGTAGTTATCCATGTTGTATAGCCTGCATATAAAATATTAAAATGTCAGCATAACCAACAGTAATGTACTACATGTATTAATGTAGTATCATTATTCATCACACAGTCTTCATATTACTTTTGTCATACTATCTTCCTTATCCACCACCTGTGTTACCCGAAGCATGACATGTTATCTCAAATAATACAGTACCATTTAGCATTAATAATAAGTATTAGCAGCAGTTACTTAATCATGAACTAGCCTGTCTCACTGTTTTTCAGTACTGCATGAGTAACACTGGATATCTGGTAAGTGAAAGTAATATAGATAACATTATTTACTGACCATGCAACATAATAAGTTGAATCTTTGAGATCTGCTACAGTGGGTTTTATAAAAGCATGACATAGCAAGTGAGAAGAGAGTTTTCAAGGAATAGAAACAATATGATGAACTGGATATGTTTCAATGGCTGGTTAAGATGAAGGACTCATTAGGATACTGGAGTTAAGTGGCTATTGACACATTTTGTGAAACCACTGAAAAAGGTAAGGACTTCTACTAAATCATGCCATATGCTGAAGGCAAAGGCAAAATAAAATATCAGGAAAATGGAACTCTGTAAATGAATAAGTCAGTATAATGGGATTTCATATTCTGTTTTTCATAAGTGGAGTCATTAACATTTTATAGACACAATAAAAGACAGAAAGAGTGAGCTAATCTGCTCTATAAAACAAATGCAGACTTGCTGCACTACAATTCATAGCTAAATGTTGCATGCCTGAAGTATACAAAACTGTAACTGGGACACCTGTAACTTAGATGCACTGCTTTAGAAAGTATTGATCATAGTATCACATATGGACTATATAACTGGTCAGATGCTAAGATGGCCTTCTCTCTTGTCAGGGTAGTCTTTAAAGCAAGCTAACAATTTCACAGACAAAGCAGTCAATGTTTATTGCACATCTGTCTTTGTAATATATATCACATACTTGAAAATACAGTCTTTCTTTTGCATATTAAAAGACACATATTTCCAGTCACCACTAGACTACCACTGTAATGTAAAACACTAATAATTTAAAAATATGATTATAAAAATACTCTAATAGCTAATCTTCTAGTTGTGTAGTTTAAGCACACGCAACATTTCTTTTTTTAACAGTTAACATCTTTATTATGAAAAAAATGGTATGTTTCAATCTGGACTCTCCATAACTCATATTAATACCATTTACAAACAATAGATCACATAATTACTTAAAGTTTTACAGCTGTGTACTCATCTCACTTATAAACATTCATAAAAGTGGTTTATCTCCAACATTTCTAACAAATATATTTTATATGCATATGATACTGTGGTCAATCTTGAAGGAGTTCTTTACAAAGATTAATTCTGATACTGAGATTCACATTCTGAATTATTACTCTTATTTCTTCAGTAAAGCCATCAACTGGAAATCATTTCCCTTTTACCAAGGTTTACTAAAATACATACCTTCATTTTTAGCAATTTTTATCATAAATATCATATCTTCCCTAAACACAGCAACCTGGGCATCCATGTTGCCTTGTGATTTGGCCTATTCCTTCATCCAGCCTTCTCCATTTCATATCGTACACCTCCTTCATCATATCTATAACTCTTGACACCATGGGAGGCTACTTGCTTCTACTGTCTAGTCATTGCTTTTTTTGCAATATTCAAACACACAAGTCCATCAATGTCCATATAAATCTTCTGTCAAAGCAGCCCCCAAAAAAGTATAGCCTGATATCTAAATACACTTGCCACTTTCTCTTCCCAAATCTCCTTAAAAAATGTTCCTATTTTCCTAGGCCCATTTTAAATTGGTCCAGTTTCCACCAATTACAAAAAAAAAATAATGCTCTCATATGCCATTTGCTTCTACAATATGATGTTTCCAACAGTAAGTGGGGATGTCATGTAACCTACTGAGTGTGTAAAAATACCTGCACGGGCATTTCCATGTGAAAATTCTACAGCACTAAGATTTGGTTGCATATTTTAACCAAATATGCTTCCATTTTTCTTCAGGCAGCTAAATATCATTATCATCTTTCCAACTGCCTTAGATCCCCCTGTCATCTACAAACATTGATTCCATTCCAATCTTGTAAAAGTTGTTTATTAAACCTTTCAAAGCCCAGTCACCTTGCGTATAGCTTCAAGAAACATACCAAACCTGCTTCGTTCCACAGCTTCTCTGACCGGTTTAAAAAATGTACATGGGCTTTAAGTCCCATAAATTAAATCACTTTTAAAAGCAGCTTATATTTCTACAAATAACTGTTATATCATAAACTCACCTTACAATATTAACTCATCCTACAACAATAACTTCAGCTTCCTATCTGTCAATCTTTAAACCTCCTGATACCTACTCTCCAGCCTGGCTCTGATTGGCTTCAGCAACTCTAGGTTATTTAATATTTAACTTTGAACTGGGGAACCCACTTCTCCATTTCTTTAAAATGATCCAGTTTATCTTGTCTATCCAGAATCTCTTTTCATGTTATCAAAGAGAAGTATATTTTCTTATTGAGCATATCTTTTCATACCATTGTATAGTCTGAGTAATAACATTTACATAACATCCTTATTTGTGTGGTCTTCCAATGCATCCTGAGGTCTGGCAGAAAGAATACCCGACTCTTTGAGAAGCAATTACTTCTCTCAGGCAACCCTGTGTTTAGCTTTTTGCCAACAATATTGAATGAGTATCCTCTTAACCTTTTCCATGAATCCTAATAGAGGTTCTGCAGGCAGCAACTGAAATAATAGAAGCATAGTGGCAGCAATAACGCATTTTCCATCCTCATACAAACTTCTTTAATTTAGCCATCACCCCTCATGTGAGATCTCAATGCTTTGTTTAGTGTGGGCACTTTTTTTAATATCCATATATTTAATACACTTTCCATTCCAGATGCTCAAATAGCACTTCTGTAATGCCCTAGAAGGGCTATTATTCACACAAATGACATGCATCTTGCATATGTTTATCATATAACCAGAAAGTACCCCAAAGTTCTCTAATAATACAAATGGTTTTGGCATGGTCCGATCTGTATATGCAAGATACACCATCAAGTCATCTGTGAAAAGTGATAGTTTAATGGTTTAATCATACCAAGTATAGCCTTCAAATTCAGAACTATGTAAGGCCTGTGATAATAGCTTAATATACATTGACAATAATAAGAGGCGAATTGGGCATCTCTTTGTGATACCTCTGTATAGCTGATGGGGCCTAGAAAAGAAACTATTAAACTTTGCCTGGACATTGATCCCCAATAAATGTTTTGAGCAGCTCAGTAAAATTCCAGAATGATCCAGCCTTGCAACAACTTGAAACAGATATTCCCAAATGACCCTGTTGAAGTCCTTTCAGCATCTAAAGAAAATATAGCTAACTGATTCCCCTTGCTTTCCACATGTTGTATGAGAAATAATGTTTTAAAAGTGTTTTCCACTATCAGTCTACCTTTTGTAAACCCACTGTATGCATCAGCCACAACATTATCCTCATCAAACTATTTGTCACTACTGACATGAAATATTTGTAATCAGAATTTCAAATGGATATGAATCTATATGAAGTCTGTATGACTGGATCCATCCCCTCTTTGTAAGTTATGTTAATCACAACTTTCATCCAGCTATGTGGAATACCTTTGTGAAATATATCATAAAACATACATTTTCCTTATTCAATTAAAAAATCCTTAGACAAGCTGTCCAGACCTGGTGTCTTTTCACATACCTGTAATGTAAATATCTCCCTTGTCTCCTTTTTGCCAAATTGCACCATGATTATCTCAGCCTCTTCTAAGGCCAGCTTATGCGGCCTCACCTCTTCAAACAAATTTGATACCTCAAGTCCCCCAACTGTCAAGAATTTTGTTGTATACAATTTTTGGTAGTTTTTAGCAAAAATATTCAACATTTTTGGAGTCCCAGTCATTTCTATTCTACTGTTCGAATCAATTAATTGGAATATCAGTCTATCCCCCTTAAGTTGTCTTAATGTCAAAGTTAACAATCTCTGACAGGCTGTGGTGTTCTCAGGGGACTTTATTTGAATGATATTTGTCATAAAATCATCATGCTTATCCAAGATATTCATTTTCAACTTTACCTCTTTTACTAGCTTTTGTTATTCCTTTAAATTTTCTGTTGGACCTCTTGTAACTCTTCTACCCAGTCTGTCCACATCTTTACCAAATCCTAATTTCTATTCCAAAGTTATTTAGTATAATGCTGCAACATCTCTCTTATACTACCTTTCCTGACATTAATTATTATAATTTATTATTTATTTGTCTTTGTTGGCCAGGAAAATTCCAACTGGGTAAAACCCATTTTCAGCAGAGGCTTGGGGAGAAAAGCTCCACATTTAAGTTACACATGATGCACATTTATAATTGCAGGGTAAATATGTGTTCTTGTACGAAAGTATCTAATTGTCAAAGTTACTTTGTATGTATTTCTGGAGCTTTTTTCCCCCTGGGTCTCTGCTGAAAATGGACCAAAATCCAGTCAGACTCTCCCAGTTAACAAATGTAAAATAAAATAAATAAAAAATAAATAAATGTACATGATTTTAAATATTTCTTACATGAACATAGTATTTTAACAAAAAAAAAACAAGAGAGAGATAACATAAATTGAATAATTATTGAATAGAATAATAAAATACAATAACTGTTAACAGATAATGCTTTTATAGCATGGTGGCTGCAGAGAAAAGATTAAATGGGGTGTTTTTGAGGTTAGTGATGACTTACAGATAGACAAGTAGTAATGTAGCTTAAACATTGGTAAGAAAGATATGAAAGGAGAAATTATGGAAATGAGCAGGAAGATAAATAGAAAGAGGAGGAATTCTAGTTAGTGTCGGGTGTGAGAGGAGGAAGAAAAGTAAGAGTTTAGGAAATTAGTGCACTATGAGGAGGAGTTATTAGGTATAAAAGATTGGGAAGCAATGCAGCTGTAAGAGTTGGAGAGACGTGCTCTGAGTAAAGCTATTCAGGTAAGCAGGAAGAATACAGCAAAGCAAGTAAAGTTTTGAAACTATTTAACTTTTCAGTCTGTTTTAACTGTGTGGTGATTCCATTCCAGAGTTTTGACACATAATGGGAATAGAGAGCGAGAGTCTCCAGCAGTGTTGAATGTCTTATTGATACATGGTAAGCATTTATTGCTAAAGTTAAGGTCTCTAGTAGGGGAAATAGTACAGCAGAATATTTTGTAATGCTGGACATTTGTCTCAAGAGTACAGTAGGTTGTGGGCAATGATTAGTTGTGAGTATCTTAGCTGGTTTGGGAGTTCAAGCCAATTTAATTGTTTTAATACAAGCAGTGGTATGTTTTTATCAGGCTGGTTGGTTGCAAATTTAACTGTTTTGTAGTACCAAGAGGCTAGTTTAGTTTTAAACATACCCCGGATTCACGAATCCTCTGTGTAAGACTTAATAAATCTTACTCGGAGGCTGCAGTTGAACGGTATAACGTTAGCGTGCCATGAATATTCATGAGGGCATGCTGACTCAACCGTAAGTCTTACACAGACCGGGTAGGAAAGCAGGGGGCGTGTCCGACTGCCAAGCAGTCTAAACGGCCATGCCCCTGCAAGGTTTGTAAAAGGAAAATGAAAGCACACAAGAGCGAGTCCGCTCAAATGTCCTAGCACCAAACACCACACTCCCTGACATTGTAAACCCTCATCACAGTTTTGAAAAGTAAAAAATTAATTTTAATTTTTTTAAATTCCTGAAATAGCTGCCCGTATTTATGCGTGCGTGCGCGGGTCTGCCCATTGCTTAGCTGTAGTTAGCAATTCCGACATGGAAGAGCATAAGAAAGAATGTTTATGCAAATCACACCAAATAGCAATAGCGTAATGGTAGAGCATTCGCACAAAGAAGAGGCATTCACGGTTCGAGCCCCATCACTCCCCTTCTTATTTATTTTTTAAATCAGTACATGGAATAATACCTGACACATATGATTAAAATATCAGTAAAAAGCAGTGAAATGGCCAATGTATCAGTGAACAAAATATTAAATTTTTAAAGGATCCTGATACATAATTGCTTGCAGTTAAGCAGCGCTTTACCCAGCGCAATAGAGTTGCCCATAGTTTAACAGCGCTTTACCCAGCGCAATAGAGTTGCCCATAGTTTAATAGTGCTTTACCCAGTGCAATAGAGGTGCCCATAGTTTAATAGCGCTTTACCCAGCGCAATAGAGGTGCCCATAGCGAAATAGCTCTTTAACCAGCACAATCTGTTTGCGGATGTGCGCACCGCGCCAACTAGCGTACTGTAGGGCAACGTGGAGCAACGTAGAGCAAAGTTGCTTAAATGCAGCCACACCCCCTAGCCTGTCTGGACAGTATGAAAATAAAATGAATGACAAGGTTCAAACCCAGGACTCTGTGCAGCCTAATCAAAGCACAGAACCACTAAGCCATGACAACTTAGGAGAAACAGCCACTGTTAACATACATATACTTAGTAATAGTAGATTAACCATTACTAAGCAGGTCTGCAGTCATCCGAGAATTTTCAAAAATGGCCAATCACAAAAAAGTGCGGGAAATGTGGCATATTTAAGCACCATAGGCAGGAATACTCGCCATAACTGATTGTAGCTCACATCTGCAGTTAGAATGGCTGGTGCAGGAGAGGGTACATGCTTACGAGCGCAATGTTGGGGCATCGAGGAGTCGAAATACATGGTTTGGCTCCTTGTCCACCGTCATGAGTCAAGACTCATGCAGGGCCAGTTCCAAGGGATGGAGTACAAGGCAGAGGCTTGGAACCGGTTAGCTCATGACCTCACCAGTGTCACAGGTGTTCCACGGACTGGCGAGCAGGTCCATCACCACCATGCAGACCTGAAGAGATGGAAGCAGAACCACCTGAACCAATAGATACAGGAGGCCTGTGGGATGCAGGATGCCCCACAACTGAGTAGGTAGCCATGGAATGCAGTATGTAGGAATTGATAATTGATTCTGTATAATGGATAGGTGTGTTTCAATATCCCTTAATTTACTTTACAGCTGCAGGTGACCATGCTGCGAATCAACAAGCCTATGCAGATAGGCTGCTAAGGCTGCGCCACCAGGCAGGTTAGTGATTATTATGCATGTATTGTTATAAAAAATAGGGGAGAGAGCATGAAATAAAGTGTTGTAGTCCAATAATACAGCAATAAATGGCCTGAATAACACCTATGCATGTACTGTCAGATAAAAAAGTCAGAGAGCCAGAAAAAGAGTGTAGTAACCCATTAAGAAAGGTAACATATGTCTGGAATAATATCTCTGCAGGTACTGTCATATAAAATAAGTGAGTGAGCCTGAAAAAGAGTGTTCTAACCTATTAATAAAGGTATAATATGTCTTGAATATGTCTTCCATATGCACCGTTATAACAAATAAAGGAGTGCACCTGTGGAAAAGTGTGTAATGTCATTAATAAAGGTCTAAAACCCGGAGTGTGTCTGTGTCACTTACTGTGAAATGTTGTTGTACCCTTGCATTATACAAATAGTACTATTTTAAAAAGTGCTGGCAACCCAGAGTTGTGCAGTCCCATATAAAGTGGCTGATGGAAGTGCTAGTAGCTGTGAAGCATATATACAGTCCTCAACAGTCAGTTAATGGCTGACATGCATAAGTAAATCTGGCACACGAGTAGCATGTTAATATGTTCCCCAGAAATGTGAGTGTGTGTCAAGAAATGCAGGGTTCTATACAAATAGAAGTGAAAATGTCATGTGAAAACATCCAGATATGCAGATAAAGAAATATAAATGTAATCAAGGAATATGTAGCAGTAACATCTATATCTTGGACAGTTAGTATGTCAGATATAGGTCAGGCATATATTGAACTAGCTAAACCCATTACACAACCTAGTGCATGGTGGCAAGTGTAATTATACATGTAGGGGATATACACCTACAGTCACTAGGAATGTAGTGTAGAGTAAAAGTAATTATAAGATGTTAATCGAGGTTTTTTTCTACACCTTACTGTATGTGCATAAACCATGCAATTCCACACCTCACTGGGTATGTGTAATCTTAAATATTTGTTGGGACATATGTCCTATTGTTCTATAAATATTTGCATTCACGTTGATGCATGTGCCCTGTTCAAACCCCACAATCATGGTGGCCTGTTGCTACCAAACATCCCTGCATGCTGTTGGAATATCCACTGTCATTCAATATATGCATGTGTTATGCTTACTGTTCATCTGTTGGAACCGTGGTGTGTTGGGTTAATGGGAATATTACTGCATGCTGTTATAACTAATCTGGAATGCTGTTGTTTATGTTGTAATTAAACACACCTAATCACAGAACGTATGGGAAGGCCGGTCCCAGTGGACCCACCTGTCCCTCCTCAGCTGGTGAGTGCACCTGGCACCAGCAGGTCCAGTGCCCAGCCCGGGCTTCCCTCCTCCAATGGTCCTGTGTCACCTTTGGGTGGAAGCGCTGCAGGGGATGGGGCTCATCCCCCCGTGCAAGCATGGGCGGAGAAGGGCCACCTGTCACCTTTCGAAGGGTCCAGGCTGTGGTGCGTAGGGAGATCCAGCATTCAGTCGCTGATCCCCTATGCCTGCCCGTCCTATGCAGCCCCCAGCACAGCCACCCTTGGGGCTGTGAAGGTGCAGTGGTGACTGCCCATGGGTGGGGATCTCAGTTCCACTGTTACCATCTGTGGGCTCATGGGCTTGCGATTTCCAAACATCCTTCCCCGTCAATTGTGTTCACCCACCCCATGTGTCATACACCGCCCCTGTATGTATCTTATCTGTCTTGTCTGTTTACCTCCCACACCTACCTCCCCGAACATACCTACTTCCTCTACCTCACTTTCCACTCTCACCTGCAAAAAAAAAAGGGCAATCTGTACCCACAAAAAATTATGCCCCATACATAGCTGCCCATTTTACACACATGTCCACTGGACATGTAAACTGATAATTATAATTGGCAATACAACATACTTTGTTGTCCTCACCCCTCTCCCAGGGGTGGAAGGTTTCAAATTTCACTCCAAATTTATTGCATATGCACAGCTGTTGCTGGTAAAGAAATGGGCAGCTATGGACCTTCCCTACACCCATCCTGCACATCCCGAACTTGTTTACCTACTGTCTGTTCCTCTTTGTGCCCCCTTTTTCACCACTTTCCTATCTCCCCATTTTCTTTTCTTTAAAAGAAATTGGCATAGGGGTTAGCGGGAGTAAGCACTTTTAAGCGGTAGTAAGTGGGTTTAAGCAAGTGTGCGCATGTGTGCGCTTAGCTAAGCATCGCTAAGCATCGTGCAAACCCACGCAAACCCACTTACAACTGCTTAAATGTGCCTTAGTCACTCTATGGAAGGGCCCTTGTTCTGCTCAGCAGCAAAAGAAAAGACCTCTGCCAGTCTCGAACCCCAGACCATTGACACAGTAGACTGCATGAATTACCACTAAGCCACAGCAGATATACAAATAACTTCGTGCTGACATAAATATATCATGCATTACAATGAGGGAATGTAAATGGAAATTAGGAATGGTATAACACAAATCCTGTTCTGTGGGTCTTTACCAGCAGTTGTTGTGGAATTGCATAACATGACTGTGAAAAGAGAACCAGCCATCCAAGCAGGGAATAATGTTACAGTAGCACTTTACAAACATCACACATTATCAGACCAGGATAAATGCTGGCAAAGTTGACTAGGGCAGAGGGCAAACACCCCACTGTGACTGCTTTATAGGGATGTCCCTGATTTGTAAACAAATGTTAGCTGTGCCCCACTGAATCACTCTGGAAAGTACTAACTTTAGGCAGACAAGTGTGGAATCACACATAATGAATAATCTCAATAGGTGAGAGTAGACACTGCTTGCACGTCAGAAAAGGTGTAGGTATACATATGCTCTGATTCCCAAGATAGTCTCAACTGCAATATGTCTGTGATATATTGCAGGTGTATCTAACGTATATGTACCTTTTTCTGAGGCTGTTCAAATGCATACCTGAGAGTATCTGAGGCCTGGCAGAGGCAGAAACACACAGGCATATCAGCATTACTGCTGTTACACACTCTGCAAATAGCTTTGGAAGGAGTCCCACAAGTATGCCCTTATGTAGGAGTACAACACAGAAATATCACAGGATGTAGCCATGTACTGCTAACAACCAACTGTGACAATGCCAATGTGCCAGTGCTGAAAAGACTGGTGTGGTGCACAGACAAAGTATAATAGGCTAACCTCTAGCTACCATCTGGATATGTCCACAGGTGGGAGCTACGCAGACAGACTACTTGCCTTGATAGACTAACAGGTACACAGCAATCCTGTATGTTCAGCAAGATAAACCTCACATGATAATAAAAAATGCTCTTTGCAGTTCTGCACCCCTACCCAAAGGTATAACACACCTGTGTATTCAGGCAAAAACCAGGGTGTAAGTAGGCATACTCAGTGCTGAAATATGTCCAGTTGTGTTGAGCAGCCTGTGCTAATTGCAACACAAACAAACCACAAACTGTTCAGAGGTGAGTAACGTAATAATTACAGTATAGCAGTTCACAAACACTGCATGTGCCACAGGAATACAGTGCACTAACCACATTTGTATGGCAGTTAAATGTCTAATTCAGAAAGAAAGTACATACTCCCATGTATCCTGTGTTAGCATTTGGAGGGATGAGTACATGTCTACACTGAGAAGTGTGTACTGGAAGCAGCAACATTCAGGTTTGAGTACAACATGCATATCACTGGCTACAACCCTAGCTTCAGATAAGAGACATATACCAACCTTCTGACTGACACAACGGTGTCCAGAGCAAACAAGCATGGGCCCCACCTTGGAAAGCTGAAAGGGCTACGCCTACATAACCTAGCATTTTATAGCAGTGGGCTGCAATCACAGTGAGTAATGCAATCAGCACACAGCAGGCTGCATGCAATTACTGAATGGTGGGCAGCAATTGGTGCAGAGGCTGTCACATGCACAAGTGCAGATACCTAGAAAAGCAGGCTGTACCTGCTGTCCACACATGCAATAATATCATTGTAGGTACAGGGAGATAGAGAGCGAGAGAGAGAGACACAGACAGAGACAAAGACAAAGACAACAGAGAGAGAAACCGAGACAGAAACAGAAACAGAGGGAGAAAACCCAAAACAAATAACCAACCCAAAAAAAAAAAAAAAAAACCTACAAAACTGTAACAGACGGAGCAGGGAAATACAAAGGTAAGGTATGTGTAACTCATATGTATGTGTTGGCATGTAGTAGATGTTCCTGAAGAGTACTCTACACACTGCAAATCATCCATGTGTGGCAGCAGTACGTTTCTATCTGTATCTGCACATGTGCATAGGGCAAGGGACATACTGCAACTGTTAGTGAAGGGTGGACAAATATCTGTTGTTGAAGGTTGTTATGTGCATATATCTATGTAGGTCATAGTGTGTGGCATAGAAAACAGCATGCAGTGCTGATATATGTCATGTGCTAGTTAAACGCTGTGGGACTGATTTGTCAGATCTGCTGTGTTAGAGCCAGTGAGGCCTGCTATGGCTACATGGGCCGAGGACACCCACATGCATTCTGCACAACACTGTGCAATATAATCACATAACTGTACGTCCCACAACTGTCTCATAACTTATATCCCCACCATGAAAGGTGGACTGTACATGTGCCTATATGTACATCTATGTGTACAGCAATGGATGTGTACATGTATGTATATATATATATATATATGTGTATATATATATAAGTTGTATCTGACATGGTAGTGTCTATCCTAGCTGTGACGCCACGGAAAGATGTGTATTGTACTGTTAGGCAGACATAGTAGTATGGCATATGATGTGACGTAGTTCCTTGTTGACGACCGTGGTGTCTCATTGTAGTCTAAAGCAATACATGTATGCTTAGTGAGTGGTACTGCTGGTGAATCCAACTCCCATAGGAACTGTAGTAATACCTGAAGCTGTAGGCCTAAACAGCACAGTATGGTGTGTGTTCACATTGCTTGGAAACACTGTCATGTGTGTTTCCTGTAGTCTGCACAGAGGACAAATCTCAGGCATAAGATCTATAAGTAGTGGCACACAGTACTGTATGGTACACAGGTAATGCTCATCTGTGTTGGCATACAGTGGTGAGTTGTATGTTTGTCTGATGTGTGTGTAATTATGCCTGTACCATGGCTGCATTCATATGTGTGTTACAGGGTATACATGTGTATCCAGCAACATATATACTCTGTGACAGCAGCATGCCACCTATAGTAACAACTGTACACATATGTTAGGCATCAATGACTAGTGTGGTTGAATGGTACTACTGTAACTGTACTTCACATTCATTGCAATGGATGACATCTCTGTTCGTGCATTGGCATGATATATACCCCTGTGTCAAGGTTGTTCATTGTGTCACAAAAAGTGTGCCGGGTACTGTTGTATAGTGCTGTGATATATGGAGTATGCCAGGCACTGTTAGTCAGTTGTGGCCTGAGAACCAATCAGTGGTAGTGAACGTGTGTAACCCCTGACAGAGAAATGGATGGTATATACGTCAGTAAAGTGATATCTTTGGTTAAAGGTTTAAAGTGTGCCACAGGACTCGCTTACACATATTGTTCATATCTTTTTCAGCCAGATGGCCCACCAACGCAATCCATCGTATACTGCAGTGGAGGAAGAGGAAATCATCCAAAGCCTGGTGCAGCAGTACACTATGCTGTTTTCCTGAAGCAGCCAGCACCAGCAGGAGCAGACTGCACTGTGGCAGGATCTTGTTCATCAGGTAAATGACATAGGCATGCATAACCGGACATATGAGCAGGTACGACATCACTGCAGTGATTTAATTAGACATGTCCGGTGGCGTGCATCTGATATCCAAAGACAACAGCTTGCCACAGGTGGTGGGGTGGCCATTCATCCCCCCAGAGTGGAGGAGCTGCTCCTAAGCATGGTGACTCCTGTACAACAGCAGCAACAACCTGTGACTTGTGTTGTCATGGAGGCCAGAGCCACCCAGCATGTTCACATGGAGCGAGCAGGTGACATGCCCTATCTGTAGACTACAGTTAACTGTATTGTTAGATTATGTCTACGTGAGATGTGTACTGTGTGTTTAGCAGTTGTGCTGCCTAGTGTTATGCAATACTGATATTTGGAATATTATCTCCACACCTGTGACTGTTGACTGTTGTTCCACTGTAGTTTAGCATACCCACTGTAGCAATGCTACAGATGTGGCCACTGATGAACTCTCTCATATTCTCATAGGTCCCTCTGGTGTGACAGCAGGGCAGACAATCCATGCTGATGAGTGTGATATACCTGCAATGTTGGTAATGAAATGTGCATGTCATAGGTGAGGTGTAGGCCATGTACACGTAACACACCTATGCATAATGCATGCCGTGCATGTTTGCTGTAAGAAGTTGCACAGCTCAGTAATGTCAGTAGCTGCCTCAATGACATGCAATACACAGAGCATCAGACACAGTTGTGGCAACACCGTACTGCACATTGGATAGGCATAGTTGCTACAGCTGTACACAACATAACACGTTTATCATACACAGTACAGAAATACATGCTACATATGGTATTACCACACACCCGCTGTAAGGTCACACTTCAGTATCCCACATGTCATCCACACACACATGATGTACCTCAGGGGTAGAGGCCTATCATGGGGCTGTGCAACACTCATCAACACATAACACAGTTGTTTTAGGCAATGCTCCCTATTGGGCACCTTACACACCCATGTACAAAGTGGCTGTGTAATTGTGAACGTAGCCACGGCACTGCAGTTCAGGTACAGCATGCTAGGCGGAGGTCTGTCACACATTAGTAGCCATGAGTGACCACAAGATGCATGATGATGATGGTACATGGAACTACACCCCATCCCAGTTACAGTGACCACAGTACTACACATAGCAGTCATTGCTTTGCACCTCAATGTTGTGTGTGTGCAAACATATGCACCTATACACAATATGCATAGCATGTTGTGTGTGTGCTTACATATGCCAGTATACACAATATGCACAGCAGTCGCCATCTGTACAAAGTGTCACATATATGTGCCAGAATGCTATTGGGTGTATAGGTCACATGACACACATTGGGTATGTGTGGTGTTTAATGTTGCAACCATAACCAGTGTACAACTGCCATGTTGAGCATTGGGATTCCTTCACGTCCACATGCACCACTCATCCCATGTGTGCACATAGCATGCTTGTGCTACACCTGTCCCCACTATTATCTGCTATGGACACAGACACTGTAATCACACATGGCAATATATGTGCCACACAGATAACACATGCAGCCATGGTATGTATACTTGTGAGTGATGATGCACAGGACATTGCAGATCTGATAATACATGCACAGCAATGTTGTGTCCATGTACACATTGTGTTCCAGGGTGTTGCCAATCACTGAACAACTACGCACATGCATCACAGCCATGTATAATGTCATTAAATAGGGCCCTCTAAACTTGCATTACATGATCTTGAGTAACACATATTCTGCATGCTGACAACCGTGAGGTGACTGTTTGCCTTGTGATACTGGCACCCACCTTCACCCATTATTGAGTATGTGTTGGATTGCTGGTGTGTGTGTGTGTGTGTGTGTGTGTGTGTGTGTGTGTGTGTGTGTGTGTGTGTGTGTGTGTGTGAGTGCTGTAGTGAGGAGTGTGTTTGTGTGCATGTGTGCATGTGTGCATGTGTACTAACATCATGTACAGATTGTAAAGTGTGTTTCCTGTCTTCCTCTCACAGGTGCTGAGTTTGTGGTGGCTGACAGCAGCAGGGAACCTGAAGTCACTGCCACTAATAGTGGAGATAATGAGACATGTATTTTGGCACAGGAAGGTTTGACAGGGTCTGTTGTTGGTCCACCAATCGACAGTACACAGCGTTCAACCCCATCTATGCGCACACTCATACTGCCGATACATCCCTCATCACCAATGGCCTTAGCCGAGGGACAGCATACAGTTGGCATTGACCAGGAGAGTGTGGTACCCATGGCACTTGCATCCCCTCACAGCAGCCATAGCCAGATTCCTGGAATGGTACCACATAGGCAGATGTCCAGGGGTTCTCAGGGGACCACCAATGGTCGTATTGCCCCTGGCAGATGTGCCCCCAGAGGTATTACAACCTCCAGTATGTTCCAGGCTGTAATGCAGGCACAGGCACATATGGAAAGGTACACCAGACAGGGACTAAGGGCATAGAGGGCCTATTACAGTGCTATCAATGACAGCATCCGTGACCTTGCCGGTGCCATCCGGAATTTCACCGAGGTCATTGATAGACGTTGGGGGGAGACAATAGATGCCCTCACAATGTCCCTTCCATGAGCCAGGACCGTGCGGGATGGGTGAGACGTTGATGTGGATGCATGCCAGGAACAGCAACAGCTGGCAGTCGACACAGATGGCACACAGATCACAGCCGCTCCCGTAGTGGCAGTACCAGCCCCAGCAATGCTGGAGCTGGCCTGTCTATTGACCATCCTGGTAGACCACGTGCACATGGCTCTGGCCAGTCCCAGCAGGGACATGGGTCCAGTCATCATACCTTTGCCTCTGATGATAGTACCCAGTCATGGTTGGTACCCGATACTGCCCGTAGCACCCCTGCCAGGCACAGGTACCATGTCCGTGCCCAGAGACAGTGATCTGTACAGCCTAGCAGGTACAGTCTGTGGCTGTCCCACAACCTCCCGTATATGGCAGCCACATGGTGGAGCTGTGTGCATGCAGACACACACACAGTAACCAAACAAGTAGGGCTCACACATACACACACACATTACATCAACATTGACCCATGCTGTACTGTTGTCCCTCAGACACACACACACACACACACACACACACACACACACACACACACACACACATGTCGATTGGATGGGTCAATGTTGGGCTCTGGCAAACCAACAACACATCCTGTGCATATGATGACACCTGTGCCACCTCCTGTCATCTGTAACATTGATGCAGGAACAGGCTAACATGGTTCTGATGCACAGGGTGACATTATAGCAGTGTAGCAATATTAGCAAGTTGTCAACAGGAAAGTGAAATGATATCCTTGTAGGTATATCTGAGCAGGCATTATGCATCACAGCTCTGACTGTCAGTGTAACATTGCTTACACCAGTATTAGGTCTAAGTATGTATTGTCCACCCATGTGCCACTTGGCTGAAGTGTACAGTGTTGCCAGCATGTGTTAGTGAGTGAACAGTACGTGTGTGGTGTGTGCATTACAGATTAGCAGGTGTACATCTGTGAACATGGTGGGTGCACACTGTCTGCATGTACATGCATAGTGGACACATGGAACATGTGACATACCCTGTTGTACACATTGTTAACATCTCATAGTATCTTTCGATGGCCAGTATGCATTCTACTACAGATATGTACTAACATGGGTACACATGTGTGTGTGACATGGGTCGACAGTATGCTGTAGGTGATACTATTGATACATGTCAATGATTTGCAGTTTGGTAGTATACACAACCTCAACAGCATGAATATAACCAATCATTAGATGATGTCCTGACAAATGACACACAGTTGTAGGGAACTCAGTAACAGTTGGGTCCTTCCGGTACTATACTATAACAGTGACCACTGTTATTGACCGCCACCCGTACCTGGGTCCACACCTGTTTGGCATATAGCCCTCTTAGGTACATGCAAACGCACTAGGGATATGTCCATCCACATCTGGAAATACATGCATTGGCCTACAATGCATTCCCTGGATGGGACGCATATCCTACACAAGGGTATCATACAGACAGATACTTGTTGTCCAATACATGCTGTATAGCAGTAAGTCGACTATGGCATAATCATCCACATTTACTATACATACTATCCCGACAGTACCACATAGGTGGTAGCCCTCAACATGTATGTTGGGTAACGATGTGTACATACAGCCATGTGTTATGTCATCTGTCCCTTGGTATTCACATATCCATAGGTATTGTGGAGTCCCTCAGTGTGTCACATAAGACATTAGGGGCCTAAATGCATATCCACAGGGCTGTTGTACACCTATGATGACTGTCCATTATTGCCAGTCATTGTTGTGTATGAACATGTCTGACATATACCCCAGGCATGTACCCACACTCACTGTACTCTATAGTAACTGTCATGGGTGTGTGTGGCACAGATGACCTTGGACACAGATCACTACAGTGGCCGGGCTTGTCACATACATACATGTGTGACCTACGATCTGAGAAGCAGTGGCACAATCTGTCAAAGGTAACAAATGTATTCATGTAGTATGCAGGCTTCACACCTATGTACTGATTGAGGTCACATGTACACATATTTATTTGCCACACAGATACCTGATGTGTGCAATGCACATACTGTTTTAATCATGATATGTCATACCATAATAAAAGCAAAACCCACACTGCATTGACCAACTGCGTCACACACAAACTCAGCAATTGCAGGATTCAAACCCCTACCTAACTATGTTATGATACTAAAGACATACGCATTAACACGGTGCACTATATGCTTTACTGGGTGGGTTCTCTTCTCCTGCTATATTTCTACGATGCTGACATCATCAGACTTTCCAAAGAAGAATGTACCTCTTTTAATTTGTTTTCCCAGTCTCCAAAAAGGGCACTCCTCTCACAGGAAATCACACACATACCCCCCTCCACACACACACACACACACTGTCAGCGTTTGCAGGACTCAAACCCCTAACTAGCTCTGTTATGATACTAGAGACATACGCATTAACACAGCGCGCTATATGCTTTACTGGGTGGCTTCTATTCTCCTGCTATACTTGTAGGATGCTGACAACATCAGACTGGACATGGTAATGTGTGTACACTTTGTTTTATGCAATCCCAGGAATGAGCCATGTGGGTCGGCAGGTGTCAACAGCTTGAACAGGACCCCATAATCCTCACCTTGTGTGATCTATCTCTGGACACATTGACATCCCTTCATATGTCAACACATATTTATGCACAGATTGTTGGTTTTGTGGATACGACATGTGTCAGGGGTGTTGATAAAGGGCTATTCAAAGCCTATGTGGGACATGTGTAGCTCTGTTCAGTGATGTATGTCCTGGGTGTCTACCTTGCAAACAGTCTAGCATGTTTGGGAACCATGATCTGCACATGAATATACCTCAGTTGGTAGGCTTGTGTGTTTGTCAGCTTCCAATAGCTCTGTGTATGACTTCAACCATGATGGACTCCATGGCCTTTCAGATCAGACTTCATAGGCTTACTGGACTATACTTCCCGTGGTGTGTTGTGCACCTACACTTGTGGGGAGTGCCATATGTTGCTGTAACACATTCAATGGTTCTAGATCCTGTGGAGAGGGTGAAGCTTATCAGACTGTTCAGGTGCAGAGTCTGTTTGTTCTGTAGTTCATGCATGGCACATATTGGGAAACAATGTAATCCAATTGCTGCCATGCTTTTGGCTTTGGGGGGAGCTGTTTAGCCATTCTACATGTGATATCCCCTGGTATGATGACTGGGACTATGGTCAGTGGGAGGTGTGTATGTCTATATGGGCCTGTCTGACAGGATGTCGGCACTGTCAGTCAGGTACAGTTGGCCCTGACTCAGGACATATATGAGTGTACATTGCTATTTATGACATAGCTGAAGGAGGTGTCATGATTCAGTCTGGAATCCTTCTCAGCTACTCTTTACAAAACACCAACAAACCTGAGCACTAATCCCTGTTATACTCTTTTACACACTTAACACCCTACTGATCCTTTGCGATCAAGCTACAGAGTATGTCAACATAATATCCTGCCATGTCCAGGGGTCGGTTTCATGTGTACTCTCCAGTCCAGCTAGTGAATATTGTGGATTTGACACATTATCACATCTGCCTCATGTACACAGACAACCCTCTCCTCCTCCCAACAAACTCAGATATATGTGAGAGATGCAACAATATTGACATACAGGAGGTGAGCTCTCTTGATCCATGACAGGCATAGTCTATCAGGTGGTGAAGGTAACCACACGCACCACATATCAGTCTCACATAAACCTATAGCGACAGCAATCAAACAACATTATCGCACATGAACATACTCTGAGGATCTACATAAACTCTGCCTAAGCAGCAGAGACCTCCAAAGCAGACACAAACAACTGCTACCCCACTACAATACCCACATATCACATAGTTCACAATGTCAGTGTGCCACACAGTCACTGCCCTTCGGGCTAAACAACACACCTAATTCACTTGTAATAGGTGACACTTATTGTCAGACACACTGACGTCCTACTTACCAGGCCAAACAAGGGAATAGTCACTTTGAGCTGTCTCTCGGGTGGCAGGATCCACAACATAACACATCCACTCAGGTCACTCCACAGCAAGTGCAGGACTGGCTCCAGCATTGTACATGCTGGTGTGTACACCCTCAGATGTCCCTCCCTGGACCACATAACATGATACATAGAGGAACTCTCTGATCATGTAGCCCAGGCCAGTATATCCCTGACCTTGTCTAGCATCTTACACCCACCAAGTATGATGTCACAGTATACCAACAAACTGATGACGTTTAACAGTTGGCTAACATATTGTTGTCATTCACAGGGGATACAGTGTCTGTCAGCCTGGGGTGACATGCTCGACATGCCACGTAGCTTCCCTATGGACAGTCTGCACCTGTCACCCTTGGACTTTTGAATCCTGGCTAAGGCAGTTGCTACCACCATACTGCCTTTTTTAAGCAGGGCTCAAAAGACAAACCCACCTCCATAGACATTACAGAGTACATGACACTGAGGGTAATGCTGCTCAACACCAGATGTGTTACCCTCAAATTGCGACCACTCAGGAATCTCCTCAGTATGGACAACAGCAATATCTGTGCACTAACAGAAACCTGGTTCAGGCTCCCAAATGCACACCAGCACTACCAGGTTATATTTCATACTATGCTTTCTGACCACAAAACTCAGAATGGCCAACACATATAGGGGGAGTATCCATATACATGACAGATACACATACCTCCGGGTTGGTAGCACTACACAAAGCATCACAGACCATACATATGCACCTAACATTGTGCATATTTGCCTTTTGGTTTGTTGCCTGCTACAGACCACCCTCCCAAACTCATGAACCACACTCGGCTTTCCTGGGAACACTGGACAATATGAAAGTCTCCCCAAACACCATTATATTGGGTGACTTCAATTACCCACACATTGACTGGGGATAGTACTCAGGCCCCAACATCCTCGCCCAACAGTTGCTACTATTTGTACACTCATATGCTATGGCACAACCGGTCACAACATCCACAAGAGGGGACAACAATTTCGACATGATCATCACCAACATGGGGACTCTATGTTCCTCACCTGAGATATACCCCTCATTGGTAAGGTCAGAACATACATTTATCTCACTGAACATCCATATCCCGTCCATACACCCATCCTGGGTAATCTTGGTGAACTTCTCAAAAGCAAACATCACACTTCTCCAAACCAAGCTGGTATCCTTCAGAGACCCTGGGACAGTGGTAAGTATGGCTCTGACTGCTGAATCCTTTACATACACATTCTAATGGACACCTAGTGGACTGCATAGATCATGCTATCCCATATAACAACTGGAGTCACTCCTCCAATGGCAGGGGACCTGTCTGTTAGACCCTGGCCATTAATAAGCTATACAACGAAAGGAGGATGCTACTACATGATAGAGCACAATCCCAGACAGGGAAGGCATCTGTGATCTGTACTACCAGACAGCTACAATCACTCATGTATTTATGTCAGGCCCTCTTCTCACGGACAATTGCACCAGACACGTAGGACAATCACAAGCCCTTCTTCAGTTAATTCAGGTACCTAGGTGGACACTCACTGATATGCTGTGAGTTACTGCATACTGACTAAACATACCCTGAACCCACAGACATTGCCATCATCCTGGCAAACAGGTTCAGTGCAGATGTCTCCCCCCATCCCCCCTAAGGAGCTACTGTCCATCCCAACAGAGTGTAACCTCCCTGACATCACAAATAAACAGGTGAGTGCTGCCCTCCCCACAGCGGACAACACAGCATCAATGGAACCAGACAGTGTCCTGGCCTGCATCTTACACTGGCTTCATGACAGACGTAACCCTCACATTACGTCACTGTTCAGTATCAGAGTTACTGCAAGATATGTACCCATGGAATGGTGTACAGTGATAGTGGTCCTGCTCCACAGAGTTGCTGCCACAACGGACCACAGACAATATCGGCCTATAAGGCTAACTAGCCTGTTCTGCAATGCTATGGAGCGTATTGTAATGGGACTCATGCACATAGACATTGGGAACCTACAGACACTGGGTCCTACACATTTCAGCATTGTTGTGGGCAGATCTTGCCTCCTGGATCTGTTCGTATTCTTTAAACAGTTACCAGGTCCATCGGTGTAGTGATGGTCATCCACACAGCCTGCCTGGACCTTGCACTACCCTTCGACACAATACTACACACGGCCATTATGCATAGGCTCACCGGTGTCAATATCGACACATATCTCACACAATGGATTGCTACCTGGATCAGGGATAGCACCCACATACTCAGTATTGCAGGTGCCATGTCTGACTATACACCAGTTACACATGGCATCACACAAGGCTCAGTCCTGGGACCTCTCTTGTTCAGTAGATATTTGTGTGACATACGGCTAACACAGGAGGAATATGGCTGACCATGTTTGCAGATGACTGCAAACTGGGTGCCATAATCAACTCTCTGGCTGGCACATGCATACTCAAACGGGGTCTCACAGAGATAGGATGACTGGTGCCTGAGCCATGGAGTACAGCTAAATGCCATTAGTTGCATAGTCATCCCCTTTGGGAATAACAACATGCTCACACATTACCACATAGGTAGTAATCCATTACATACAGTAGTAGTTGTTACGGGTTTGGGGACACAACTTGTTTGTTCTCTCGCCTTTGACAATCACATTGCCAAAGTGGTTAGACAGAACTTCTATATAGCCCACCTTATCTGATATGGTTTCACATGTTGATCAAGTGAGGTCATTGTGCCCCTATACTCATCACGACCATGCTTGGTTACAATGCCACATTTGGGATGTACCTTACCCAACACCTGCAGCAACTGTAATGGCCACAAATGTTCCACAACAAGCAGATGTAGGGACTCACATGGATGCCCTGCACAGTTCAGATACAGTAACTCCAGCTCTACTCAGTCGCTTACCGCCTACACAGATGTATTGTGTGCCTGTAGTTTAAGGAAATATCCGAACCAGATTTAATGGACATGCTCCACCTCAGGATATCCGACTCACTTGGAGCTACACACTCCAGGGACATATACCTCAGCACAGATGTTAATGGGACATGCTGGAGGGACAGATTCTTATCCCAGAGGCTCCACTCACTCCAGATTGTAATCCTGGTTTTGCATGGGCAGAGCCACCCACTGACCACCTACAGAAGACATCTTGACAAGTGGATGGGTGATCGTATGTTTACCCATGGGATATCTTCTGGGTCGCTGCTAGACAGAGGCACAATACACTAAATGTAAATGGGCTATCTTGTGTGACCTACTATTCACAGGCACAGTGTTCTACTTTGACATGGTTGCAAAAGCCAAACACACTCTGGCTAGGCTTGTACATGCCCTAGGGTGGATAGGCTAGTATCGACCTCTGAACCTATGCTAATGTTCAGGATGCACAATGTTTATTGCTGATACTGTTAGCAGGTTTTATCGTCTTTGCTTTCCCACTTTTTATGAACAACTTAGGTATCTGCAGAACATATTTGATAATGACAGGGTTCCACTATATTATATATGTGTCTGTTGTCCTATCTATGTGCACAGGGCAGATTGCTGGATAGTGAGAGGTTCCTGGGTTAACACATGCAACTGCCTGATATGTGTGGCCCACTGCTGTACTCCAACATGGCCTAAGTGTGTGAGCATGCCCAGTTCAGACTGTCGTTCTGTTGCCTGACATGTGTCTCATTTATTCAAGTGTGTGAGCATGCCCAGTGTGACCTTTCAGTATGTTGCTGTCTGAGGTCCACTACATCTGTTGATGTATGTGTACATGCCCAATATTAACATTTTTACTGTTTGTGTTGAAAGTCAGGTTCTATTCTTACTGTGGGACTCACCTTTGTGTCATAGCTCGACAGGGATTATGCTATGCCTGCAGAGTTTCCATGGAATACTTAGCATAGACTTATCAACATTTCTTCATACAGGATGACCACCGCATTGCTGTCATGGCTTAGTGGTTCAGTACTATAACTATAGTGCACAGTATCCTGGGTTCGAGGCCCATCACTGCTTTATATTTTCATACTGAGCAGACCAGACTGCTTAAGGGCCAGTAGATCAAATATGAGCATGTTGCCTTTTGTTCAGCTATGCCCTACTTAGGTTCATAGGTTCATACTAGGCTATCTGCCCTGAGGCATTTACAAGCCTAGCCAGAGTGTGTTTGGCTTTCGCCACCCTCTGAACTGATTTTACTGTGCCTTTTTTAAGGTTAGTTTAATGTGCCCCTGTCTAGTAGTGACACCGACGTAATCCCCCTGGTAAACCTACGATCTCCCATCCACTTGTCAAGATTCCTCTTGAAGAGAGTCAGTGAGGGACTCTGCCTAATATGGACTGGGATTCTATTCCAGAGCGAAGGTAACCTCTGGGTTAGGAATCTGTCCCTCCAGCATGTCCAATTTATTTCTGTGCTCAGGTTCATGTCCCTCAAGCGCATAGCTATACGGTATTTGGATTTTCTGAGGTGGAACATGCTCATTAATTCCGGGTTGGACATGGCTTTATATGTCAGGCATAGATCGCCTCTAAGTAGACAGTATGCAACTGAGTAGAGCTGTAGTTTCTTTAACCGAGCAGCATATGGCATCTGTTTGAGTCCCATGATCCTATGTGCGAGGTACATTTGGGGTCTTTCTAGTTGCTACAGGTGTCAGGTAAGGTACATCCCAAATGGGGCATTGTATTCAATTATGGGCCTGATGAGGGATGAATAAAGGGGCACAATGACCTCCCTCGATGTAGATGTGAATCCTTTCATGATAAGGTGGGCTATATAGAAGGTCTTTCTGACCACTTTGGCAATGTGGTTGCCAAAGGGGAAATTACAGTCAATTGGGTCCCCAGGTCCCTAATTACTTCTTCCATACTTAATGGAGTCCTGCCTATGTGGTAATTTGTATGCACTTTCTTTTTGCCAAAGGGTATGACTATACACTTTTTAGCATTTAGCTTTAGGCCATGGCTCTGGCACCTGTTATCCGTCTCTATGAGACCCTTTTGGAGGATGCTTGTGTCAGCTGGAGAGTCAATTATGGTGCCCAGTTTGCAGTCATCTGCAAACTTGGTCAGCCACAGTCCTCCCGTGTTAGCCTGTACCTCAGAAAAATATATGCCGAACACAAGAGGTCCCAGGACTGCGCCTTGTGGGATGCCACTTGTAACTGGTTTAGAGTCTGACATGGCTCCAGCAATTCTGACTATGTGGGTTCTGTCCTTGAGCCACTTTGCAACCCATCTTATGACATAGGGGTTTATATTTAAGATGGAGAGCTTATCTATGATGCCCGAGTGGGGTATTGTGTCGAAGGCTTTTGCGAGGTCCAGGTAGGCTGTGTGGACTACCTTCCCCTTATCAATGGCCTTGGTGACTGTTTCAAAGAAATCGACCAGGTTTAAGAGGCAAGATCTGCCCTTAACAAAGCCAAATTGGGTAGGATCCAGTGTCTGTAGGTCCCCAATGTCTTTGTTTATGAGTTCCATGATGATCCTCTCCATAGCTGTCCTGTGCAATTTTTCTCTCCAAGCTGGCCTTGGATGATTTTATGAGGGACCATAGTTTTTTGATGGTACTGATCATAGGTTCATAGGTTCATAGGTTCATACTAGGCTATCTGCCCAAGGGCATTTATAAGCCTAGCCCATAGTTATGTGGCTTTCGCCACCCCTTTAGTTTGAATAAAAACTATGCCTATCATTTTTCTGTGCCTCTGTCAAGCAGTGACACTGAAGTAATCCCTGGGGTATATCTGCGATCTCCCATCCATTGGTCAAGATTCCTCTTGAACAAGGCCAGCGAGGTGCTCTGCCTCACATGTACCGGGATTTTGTTCCACAGATGAATCTGTCCCTCCAGCACGTTCTATTTATAACCGTGTCAAGGTTTAAGTCTCCCACCCTTGTGGTTCTGAGGGATCTAGATTTTTTGAGGTGAAGCATATTCATCAAATCTGGGTTTGACATGGCCTTATATGTCAGGCACAGGTCACCTCTGAGCAAGCGGTATGAGACTGAATAAAGCTGGAGTTCTTTCAGTCGGGCAGCATAAGACATATTTTTGAGACCCTTTATCCTTTTGGTGAGGAACTTTTGGGGCCTTTCAAGCTGCATCAGGTGTCTGGTCAGATACATTCGAGCGGGCATTGTACTCAATCATAGGTCTAATGAGTGATGAGTACAGGGGCGATGACCTCCTTGATCTAGATGTGAATCCTTCATGATCAGGTGGGCGATATAGAAGGTTTTCCTAACTACTTTAGCAACATGAGTGTCAAACGACAGACTACTGTCAACTTGGGTCCCCAGATCCCTGATGACTTTTTCTGTGCTCAGTGGATTGTCACCTATATGGTAGCTAGGGGTAACCTTGTTTTCGAAGGTATGACTATGCATTTTTTGGCGTTTAACTTCAGGCCATGGCTCTGGCACCAGTTATCCGTTTCTGTGAGGCCCTTCTGGAGGATATCTGTGTCAGATGTGTTTTCGACTATGGCGCCCAGTTTGCAGTCATCTGCAAACTTTGTCAGCCATAACCCTCCTGTGTTTGCTTGTACTTCAGAAAAGTAGATGCCGAACAAGAGTGGACCCAGGACTTCAACTACCCAAACATTGACTGGGAGCAGTACTCAAGACCCAACACCCTAGGCCAAAGGTTCCTAGAATTTATAAACACAAATGCTATTGAACAACTAGTCACCACCCCCACAAGAGGGGATAACATACTGGACCCTCAGACATGTGTTCCCTTTTAGGGATTTTGCTCTATCATGTAGTAGCATCCTCCTTCTGTTGTATAGCTTATTTATGGCTGGGGTCCACCAGGCAGGACACCTGCCTTTGGATGATTTGGTCTTGGTTTTGTTTGGGATAGCATGATCCATGCATTCCTGAAGGTGTCCATAGAATGCATTTATAAAGGATTCTGCAGTTTGAGCCATACTTTCCACTGGCTCGGGGGCCTTGAAGGATTCCGCCTCAGTTTTGGAAGTGTGACATTAGCTTTTGAGAAGTTTTTCACTGTGGTTTTCTGGGCTGTGGGTGGGATCAGGATGTGGATATCCAGTGGAATTGATTTATGGTCCGATCTTACCATTGAGGGGAATACCTCTGGTATGGAGCATAGAGTCCCTATGTTGGTGATGACCAGGTCCAGTATGTTATCCCCTCTTGTGGGGGTGGTGACTAGTTGTTCAATAGCATTTGTGTTTATAAATTCTAGGAACCTTTGGCCTAGGGTGTTGGGTCTTGAGTACTGCTCCCAGTCAATGTTTGGGTAGTTGAAGTCACCCAATATAATGGTGTTTGGAGAGACCTTCATATACTTAGACCCAGCGTGTCCAACATTGCTCAGTATTAAAGTACAGTGCTGGACGTTGCCCAATATTACTCAACATTGATCACAGTTGTGCTAGTTGGTGTGTGCGATTTTCTTTACATATACTACATGGTGGTAAATGCTGTTTAGCACTGCTTTATATTGCTTAACACATGTCAATCATGCCACAGGTGGTGCTGCAGGGCTGGCTATGTCTGATGCACATACTACACTCCCTATACATGTTTGGAAGCAGGTGGTGTCAACTTAGGCATCCCTTTTACTATATGTGCGAATCAGAGAGAGGTATCATTTCCAGGGATCCTACTGAGCCAGTGTATGTTCTATATGTTGCCTCTTTGCCAAGGCCAAAGCATACTGGGCATGCCTCCTTCTGCCTACTGGGGCAGGCTCAGGTTGTTCCTCCTCCGAGTCACTCTGTGCCTGTGATGGCCTTGGCAATGGTGGGGGGCTGTTTGGCCCAGGCCTATGCTGGTTCTGCTGCAGCTGTTTTCACAGGATCATATTATGTAGCATAGCACATACCATGACAATTTGGGTACATGTAGTTGGTGGAGTACTACAAGGCTCCACCAGATGTGTCCAGGCACCGGAACCATGACTTGAGCAGCCCAAACACATGCTCGATTACATTTCATGTTTGTGCGGGTGCCTCATTATGGCGTTCCTGTTCAGGTGTGTGTGCATTTCTGATGGGTGTCATCAGCCACGGTTCCAGTGCATAGCCAGCATCCCCCACTAGGTGACCATGTGGGATGTCCCCATTGGCAAATGTCTGGTACAGCTGCGTCAGATGCCAGATATGGGAATCATGGTAGCTTCCAGGGCAGCCAGCACACACATTCATTATTATGCCCTGGGCATCACACATGACCTGGCAGTTGATGGAGGGGAAGTGCTTGCAGTTGAAGTAGACCCTACCCCGCTCACCGGCTGGTGCTTTGATGCGTATGTGCATGCAGTCTATTGCACCCATTACCTCAGGGTATTCCGCTATTTGCTGGAAGAGACGCATATTGCTGGCCAATTCCTCACGGGAATTGGGGAAATATACATGATCACCAACATGTGCTGACATGGCATCTAGGAACTGGTGCAGTACCCTGGATGCTGATGCCTGTGATATCCCCATCATATCACCAGGTGGCCTCTGGAAGGTACCTGTTGCTAATATTCTTAGGCCAGCACATACCTTGGTTTCCACTGGGATGGGTTCCCCTCTGTTGGTTCTGTGTGTGAGGCGTGGCCTGCACAGCTCAACAATTTGCTGCAAGAGGTCTCTGTCCACTCTATAGCGCTCCACTATCTCCAGCTCATGTAGCCCCTGGTAGGTTACCCTGGGCCTGTACACTCTTCTCCGTCTCCTCACTGTGGGTTGTCCAACAGCATTTGCATTATCACCACCCTCAGCATGTTGCATATGTCGCCTTATAACAGCAATGGCAGCCCCTAACATTTCTTTGTCTCAGTGTGAAGCTTTTTCAGTTTTCACTTCTATTAGCTTATTACAGTGTTGCAGTGTCTCTTGAGAGAAACATAATGGACTGTTGTTTGCAGAGTTTTAAGTGCTGGGATGGGCTGGGCTAGTGTAATGCCCGTGTAATTGCCTGATTCTGATTGTTTTTACTTGCTAGCTCTGCTAGTACTCCCTGGTAACTTCCTACTATTTGGTGTGCTTCCTTTTTCCTTTCTGTTTCCTCAGGGGGGGACTGCCGTGCACACAAACGCAAACACGCGCACACCAGCTCACACGCACGCACACATGCTTACATGGACTAAAACTTGCTTATTCTTGTTAAAACGCGCGCACACCGGTGCAAATGTGCTTACAAATGTTTACACAGCCTTACATATGCTTACTCTGGCTTACACACATGCACACACGCTAACACGCGGGCACGCGCATGCACACTCAGCAAGAACCGTTGGTGTTATCCATGGCATACACCTTCAATTTCTTTACCTAGCCTACCTGTTCACACACCTCTTTCAATGATATGTAAATGCCACCTGACACATGCCACTCAGCTCCAATGAGCTTCACTTCTTTCATACATGCCCCCCTCGTGATGTCACCTATCGTCTACTCTGTTACTCCCCTTATCCTACTCCTACACTCCACTGACTGTGCTCATTTGCTATGTAAACTTGCGATTCACTATCCTAACCCTCATTTGCATGGGATTGCCTACTAATGTTTGGTTACATCTCTTAGACTGAGCTTCCCCCCTTAGCAACCTCTAATCGGTGGCCATGTTGTCTTCAGCCTTCCATTCACTTGCATTGTAAATTCATATCACCTATAAAATTCACATTTGTGGATCATAATTATTGATTTTCTGTTTTTTATTGCACTGAGCTGCGCTATGCTTAAACCCCGGAGATCGGGATGAAAAAAAAAGTTATTTATTTTTATTTTAGATCGGTGAACATTGCCAATGGCCGTATTTTTGGCCATTGGCATGCTTCCTGCTGTAAATGCATCCTTTTTTTGAAGCTGTCATGGCTCCATTTTGCTATTTGCAGAACCGTACTCAGTTGTCAACTGAGTACATTTCTGCAAATAACACTACTCCTACTCAGACAGGTTGGGTTTCCTGGATCGCAAATTTACCTCATTTGCATAGCTTTAACCTGCAATTGAGGTAATTTGCATATCCAAGCCCTGTCTGTGTAGGACTAGTTTAAGGAGCTCTGTTACATCCCCTTCCGGCTCTTCCTGGATCGCTCAGCGGACATGTTGGCTGCATGGAGTCTTACTCTACTCTTAGACTCCATGCAAGCCTTCGTGAATCCGGCCCATAGTGTTGATATTTGTAAGAATAGTGGAAGCATGTAATAGAGAAGGAAGGAGGTGTGTTGCTGCTAAAATAATTCTTGCTTGATCTGCCAGGTAGTGTTTGGCCCTATAAACGAAGTTGAATTTTTGGTGAGTTTTCTTGATGGAATGAAGTATGTAGTGATCAAATTTGAGGTTGTCATCTATTATAACTCCTAGTAGTTTTATTTGGCTTATGGTTTCTATTTTTGAGTTATTACCTGAGGTAATATGAAAAGCGTGTTTCTTGCAAAGGTGTTGTTTTGGAATGAAATAATGGAGAGGGGGGAAACACCTAGGGCAAATACAATGAAACACAGACTAGGCAGGGAAAGCAGGCTGATGAAAATGGACACAGTCATGAATGACAGGAATGAGGAAAGAGGAAGACAGCATGGTAAATATGGCAATGTCCCCAAGATAGGACAGGTCAATGTATGTACACTTCCAAGACAAGCCAGTAGCATGACAATAAGCATGTATGTAGCTAGCAGAGTATATACTGCTGTTTACACCTCCTGTGCAAGTATATTGTATCATCACACATGATAGTATATATGTGGTGGTCACACAAGGTTACATATCAGTGGAGATGAATGGCTGTTATATAAACATCACTCACATGCTCACAGCAGAGGACATATAGCAAGAACAGTATATACAATAGGGGGTTATGTGCACAGAGTGAAGAGCTGAAAAATGACTTGCTTGAATATGACTGACATGTCAGCATACCTCTCAACCAGTCATGAACACATAGTAACATACTCATGGACAAATGTTGACAGAAACAGGTACAATCAGGGACACTTTTAAAATATTATAACCATTAATCTGCGGCATTTATACAATATGTGAGTGTAACGTATTATACATGTTATACATTATACATGTTCTGCGGGAACAGATGTGTACAACTGCAATGACTGTCAGTATTCTATAAGGGGATTTCACCACCCCTTCCCCAAAAATAACCACTTTTTTGGAGGGGTTAAAAGGGACAGTGTTAAACATGGAGTTGAAATTAGGGTCAATCCTGGCCATTTGAGATGTCTACATGACATATAAGCCACAATCTACAACTGCAAGAATCAAACCCATCCCATCAGTTTTGTCATTGACTTGTGTATTTACTGGGTGCAACACAGAAAGACGTGCTGCACATGCATCTATTAGAGTACCTATAAGGGAAGTGCGCACTGTCAAATCTTAATCGGTATGCATCTCAAAGAATAGTTCTGTATGGCTGACAAGATGTGTGGAAGCTCACTGTCACACATATGATACACTTGACTGTACCATCCCTGGCTGACATAGGTATTGGCCATACTGGTAACAACAGACTATTATGAGTCCATTCCCTAGAAATAGCTGTGTATGTAATAGCAATGGATATTATCTGAAGCATCTGCAATTGATGTGTGAATTAAAAAGTGATCCATTATAATGAATTGTATGGCAGTATGTGAGACTGATGGCAATGCATCAACTATGTCTATGTGCACAGAAAGTGTAGCAGTGCAAAGTCTACTGTCAATGAGCAAACAGGCTGTTACTGTGATATTGTACACATACCAAACAATAGATGGAGGACCCTCTATAAGTACATGTCAATATTCAGCACATGTGCCTCACAATCACTGCCCCCCTGACATTGCCAGTGAAAATATTTTACTGGCATGAAATCCTGATGTACATCAATGTGCCTTCAGGAAAACTATCAAGTGGTAATACTGATGGGATGGGATGCAATACAGTCACACTACAGCTATACCTATGCTACAACTGGACTTCAGGTTGTACATCACCTCCAAATATAATGTTTGGTCAGAATCACATGCAACACAGTAGAACTGTTAATACAGTCATACAACTCTATCTAGTTCATGTCATTAAATCAGTTGTACATCATATTCCTATATGTTTATCAGAGAAAATATGTGTGTGAGGGCCCTGACACCATATGTGGACACATGACAACTGAGGTGGATGTGGCTCATGCAGAACCGTTGCTGACACAAATGCTGACAGTCACACAATGCTGCTCTGGAATACCTGCCTAAACCCTGTGAATATCAGAACAATACTGCATACAATGTAGTCCCCAAGGTTGCAAGTGAATCCCAACATACCATATGTTTATTTGTGTAACAGCATTACAACATGTGGATGAACCCAGACATATGTGCCCATGCAATTAGTATGACGTAATATCACTGTATGTCAAATAACATTTCCAGATGCTAATTATACACATACACACATGTGATATACAGAATTTATCACTGTAATGTTTGCATGACAGCTGTGTAGGACATTGATATACTGCAGTAAAAGAACATATGCCTTAGCATCATCCTATGTCAATTGTCCTGAGGAGGCATATTACTGCATCTACTATGAAAGGAACATGTAACCAAATGGCAGAAATAGCTATCAGTATGGTAGCCCAAATCACAGATTGGAATACACTATTGTAGAGATACAGTACATCCACACCTCAACATAGCACATGTGGATGATAACAACATTGACATGCGCAATGTTCAGAAGGTCATAGGGCATTACTAGGCTACAGGCTAAGAGCACATAAAATCCTAGACACTATTATCCCATTTAAACACAAGTCGCTGCATTACATGATGGAAGATACTAGGTGTATGTTCACATATGTGTATATGATTGATTTAATATGGACTGCCTCTGTCCATATGTGACATGTGCACCACCCCATGACAGAATTGGCAATCACATGTCCAGTGGTCTGGAGATGGCTTGCAGGATGAGGATCATGGAGGGGTTCTGCTTAACCTTTGAGATGTTGACATTCTTAGTGTTCCACAAAATGAATTTTATGTGGACAGTAGGAAAAAAGAGATATTTAATTCAGGGGTTTATGTAACAGGTTCTCCTAAGTGTGAGTCACATTAAAATAGATTCAAAATGTCATACAATGACTTTAATATAACTCCAACTACAGACTGAGATCAAATTTAGACACAACACATGTAAGTATAGAAGCTGTATTCTAAAAAAAGTAAGACTAGCACTGCAGCAGATGTCTGATTACAATACTGTCAGAGTGTGCTTTATAGAGGATGACATAATCAGTGTATAGAGAGAAGAAGATGTTAGCAGAAGTGTCTGACATAGTTGTGGAGTCACATCCTGGTGTAAAATTGTCTCAGACTGATAACTAAATGAACACATTCACCATCAGCTTGACTGCTGTGAGAGTAGAATCATTTCCTATTTAGTTACACAAGCTGGAGAGCACAGTACTTATGACATGCATCACTGCAGAAGTCTGATTTTAATACTGTCAGAGTGCATTTTATAGGGGATGACATCATCATTGTGTCACAGGTACATATACTGTTATGAGACTTGTCTGCAAAGCCATGATTTGTGATATGATTGTGTGAGCACAGTTTGGAAAAGGACATATAAATACATCCTGGCAGCCTAGGTGAAATAAGCTAATATGAACGCATATTGCAGAAGTGAGCCAGACATGTACCTGTTTCTCAGGATGTTGTGTAAATGACACACACACAAGCACACACTTTCAAAACAGCAGTATTGCAATGATGGAGTTATGTGTCTTCATATTCAGATGGAATATCCACATTAATACAAGTTTCCAAAAATATCAATGTGATATGATCGTGGGTGATAAATGTCAAGTGTCACTATATGGGTCTACTTTAAAATAACGCAATTTCAGATTACCGAAGACCAGAAGATCAAGACCAGAACCACAAAACTTCAGTATCCTGAAGTGGCAAAACACTGAGTCCCAATGCAAGCATAAACTTCCAACCCTACACCACAAAACACAAATCAACAAATACAAAATAAACCACTGTCAACTTCTGTACATTCAAGCAGGGGGGCAAGACCCCTGCACCCCCATGTCAGGACCTGAGCCCCCAACACCCACTGCAAATTAAATATACCAACTCCAAGATGGCACTACAGTGGAGGAAAGGTAAATTTCTTGATCCCCAATGTACTGTGATAACACGTCCAAATAATTTCTAAAACACGTACCTGTCCCTTTGCAAAACACCTACATACTGCCAACACAAACACATCCACTCCTACTCACTTTTTCTGGCACTGCAAGCAACAATCACACAATTTACTTTCAAATACATGAATCCTACCTTCAGCAATAAAATCTCCCTTAACCTTTCATTCGCAAGTTTTACAACACAAGCTGACAAATTCCTTTCACCATTTAACGTCCTCCAGGTCTGTTTACTGCAATGTAAGACTTCGTAAAGTGATACCACAGTATTTACACACAACAGAATATGTACCTTAACAGATTCAATGTTATTGGACTCAATATTCTGAACTTTCAGTGTTTTAAGCATTCAACGTTCTGGTCTCGATCTTCTGGTCTTCGGTAATCTGAAATTTCGTTATTTCAAAGACCCCACTATACACCCATACCAAATGCAACAATGCAGTTATGCTCTGTATTTGTGGAGTCTGTTTGACAATAGTCCAAGTCCTGAGATATCACTTGCAAGTGCATTGCTGCAGGGCACACATGAATATCAGAAAGTATGCGTTCAGTGTAGCCCACGTGTCACTGTCCTTCTTTTGTGTTTATAAATGTATTTCCATGTAGTGTACTATTACAGTCTTGTAACCAGAGTTACACATGCTAAACATGTCTTCACAAAGTGCATCTCAGAGAAACCAATTTGCACTGATGATGGCAAAGTACTTGTGCATGTGTGGTTTGAATTTCAAAAATTTAAGATGGACTTCTGAAGCAGCAGTGTCTATTGCTAGTCATTGCTTAACTGTGTGCAATTAAGGATGTACAGTAACTGACCAGATTGGGGTTAACTGCAAAATACATCTGTTTGTTATTAATGTTTCATCTGTCAGGATTGCTGAATATGTTATTGGGGAAATTGCTGGCAGATAGTATGATGTGCATACTGCAGTCTATCTTTGAAATGTTGGGGCCAAAGTTTTTTTCCATACATAACTGTTGGCCTTGCTTTCCCTGTTTGTGCAAAGTTAAGCACCGAGCAAATGCGGGTCACTGCTTAACTTTAATTTGGCCCACTTGGCTTCACACAAACAGGCTTAGTGGTGATGTGCATCCATTAGCACTCTGGATAGTACTGACTGTGGAGAATACACCTGCTGCCTAATTTTCTCTGTGGCACAGTGTGTATGAATAGTGAGCTTCTACTTCTAAGCACAGGTGAGTGAGAGTTCAAATCCAGATGACTTTTTTTTTTTTTTTTTTTTTTTCAAATGTTGTCAGGATGTCATTTACTAAGTAAATGTGATCAGGACTGCAAATGTGACAATGACATCATTAAAGGATGTCTCTTCCCAAATTGTATCAGTAATGCCTACCTGAATACACTTCTACAACTAGTAGCTATTTTGCAGGCCTCACTGCAAATCACAAGTTAATTGTGTGTAGAGCTTTCCTACAAATGACAAGGGGTGGCACATCTTTTGAAATGATTAGTATGACTCAGCAGATATGCTAACTATTTGTGTAGGTCTGGATATCCTGAAAAGTGTGTGCAGTATGCTTATATTAAGGAGAGTTTTCACATCATATCAGATAAATATTTCATCCATCATCACATGAACATGACACAAAGTGAATCCTACAGCAGATATTGAAACCTCTCTCACTGCAACATACCAGTCACCTATTTAATCAAGGTAACATGTTTTGTGTTATCCATCAGCAGAGTCACGTCACTGTGCAGAAACCATGAGATAACATGCCAGTGGCGGCTGGTGACTTCAAATCAAAGGGGGGGCTGCAGGAGACAGCTGAATGGGTGGGGTCAATGGCAAGGGGTGTGGCCAACTAGAAAGGGGAGGAGCCATGCTCAAAACCACAAAAACTAACTAAATACACTGCCATGGGTGCCAAACCATCATTATGAGAGTCCAATCAAGACAAAATGAAGTGTAGAAGAATAAAAATAGTTCAATGCATTGGCTGCATGACTGCTTTTTAATATCTAGATAGAAACAAAAAGGTTGTGAGGCATGAAAAAATAAATTACTTTTTTAAATACATTAATGGAATGCCAGTCAAAATCAAGTATAAGAAAAACAAGCAGCACTCATCTCAAACCACTTCTTGCACTGCAGTTCTAATTATAATTTATATTCAGCTTTATTAAAGTACCAAGTAACATGCTGAAAGTAAAAATCTCTGATGCCCCCACTTGTAAAAATGTTCCTTATCCAAAAAAAGACCTGCTGCCTGACAACTATCTACTTGTTTCATGGGGAAAACATGATCAAAGTAAAAAATGAAAAGCAAACAAGAAATAAGCTCAACATACATTGCTTAAAAGGATTACTGTACAGGTTATGGACCACATCATTGGCATTCTGTTTAGTTTACGGGTAAAGCCTGCAGAGATGACTGGAAGTCTCCAACTGTAATTTAAGCTTCTTAAAATAATGTAATCCTGTCCTTTATTACAAATACTGTCATATGCATTTCAATACCCAAGGCTTATACATTATCTAGTTAAGTATTCTCTACATGGCAACAACAGAAAGGCTTTCAATGTTGGCAATTCTTTAACAGTATGCTTATTAAAGCTTACTTGCATCTTACAACCTCAGCCAAGCTTACCTGATGGTCATTAAAGTATTGCTACTTAAACACAGAACAACAGGCACTTTGAGTAATAAGCATAAATCAACAGTACAACAAATATGACATAAACCAGACCATTCTGCAAAAATCAAGGACAGATGAAAAGCTACTCTAGTACTTGTGTCTACCTTGGATGGGGGGATACTCTGCACATTTACACTTTATAACTACTCCTTGCCTTGCTTCGTCACATCCAGAGTCACTACATGGGGGAGTGGGGTGCAACAAGTATGTCACAATTTGAAATGTCTCTGGCTGACTGTGATGACCCTGACACATTTGTTATACCTCTCAACCTCAGAGCAAGAAATCTGGACAAAGCCATACAAAGAAGTGGAACAAAGGCCCAAAAATAAGGACATTTTTTAAAAATATTGCTCTTATAAACTTAGAAAGATAATAGAATAGGTCTTGCATTAGTATGAATTTTCCGAATGGTATGAAATCTGAAACTCAAATGTCTGTCATTATTTTCTAAATTCAGCCTTTAATGATTTGTCACTAATTTGCCAAAAAAACAAAATGTGATGTAAAAATATAAAATAGCCACACAATACAGCTGGGAACCTGTCAAAGAAGGGACACTTTAATATTAGTACTGCTAACTTGAGCAGCTGACAAAATAAAATAATCTACATGCATTTCTAAAATAAAAGTAATCTATAACTCTGATTATTACAGTTATTTCTTAATTGTAAACCCTCCATGTTTTCTTCCAAAATTGCTATTTTGCAGAGGGATTATTAGGGGAAGAGCAACATTTTGAGCCAAAATCAGGGACAGTTGAGAGGTTTGGCTATGCCTAATTCTATAAAGCAATTTATTTGCATGTACCTCTCAACCTACAAGGCCAAATATATTGGGAGAACATATAAACAGTACTAAAAATTGCTCTTGTATAAACTGCGACAGTTGATAGAACAACATGTCTTATTTTAGTATGCATTTTTCTGAAGGTTATGAAGTCTGAAACTCAATGTGTCATTATTTAGTGACATAATTCCTAAATGATTTGCCAGAAAACCACAAATTTTATGAGGAACAAACCAAAAATAAGAAGCAAAAATCTATTCATTCTTTGAAAATCTGGACAGTTGGGAGGTGTAGTTCAGCTGGGGCTGTCTAAGTTTGCCACCCTCCCCTCACAAAATCATGGTCGAATGGAGCCTCCCCCTGCAGCCATTCCAATGATCCATTACTTGGCTATTCCACTCCATTTACAATAAACACTAGTGTGCATACTGATTTACTTCTATGATGATTTGGACTTCATTTGAAAGTTTTATTTTGCATTTTACAGCACAAACACTAAGACATCTGCTAAACAAACTTAGCATTAAAACTTCTCTGCCCTTGAAACTCACATTTATTGAAACAGCATTGAAACCCACATTCAAAGAAAATACATTTTACCAGTGGCAGATAAAGATTAATTCTGGGCTGTTTTCAAATCATAGGCCCCTTGCATATGAAACATACATGTGCTCTTTGATACACCTTCCTATTGTTTTGAACATTTTTCCAGTAAACAATGAAACAAAACGTATGCACCAATAATGACAAAACTGCCCAATTCAAAACATTTCTATCATAAAAGTCTACTCAAACTTCTACAGTCCACCATTATCAGTAAATATGCACAATTCTACAGTCCACCATTATCAGTAAATATGCACAATCTCTGAAGAAGTAAAAAAGTCATCTAAATAATTCCACATTAAATAAATCTGTAACTAATGAAGAGGTTGCTGCTAGCAAACACCTTTATATTTCATGGTTTCATCGAAAAATAAAGTGTCTGATGCCCGAGGAATAAATTGCCTATATTACATTAAAAATGATAAGCTAGTAATATTGCAATAGGAAATGGATGGCAAACTGATAACAGGCTCATAGTTAACATCTTAACTTTTTCAGTACGGCAGCATTCATTCCTTGTGGGAGTAGAACCAACAACCTTCTGCATCAAAAGCAAGTATATAACCTGTTGGGCTATTAACAATGCAAGCTGCCTTTCCCTAAGCAGCACTAAACTTCTCTTCCCCTGCAGCTCTCAGCTCCTTGTAAAATCTACTCAATACTCAACTGCATCTCAACTTCGCAGCACAAGAAATCTGGAAAAAGCCAAATTTATTGGGGGGGGTCAAAAGGCCAAAAACCAGGGACACATTAAACATTGCTTGTATAATATTGGAAAGTTGCTAGAATAAAATGCTGTGTTACCACCATACATTTTACTGCCAAGGCCCCTGTGCAAAAGAGTCAGAGCAACATACCACTATGCCAAAATCACCTGCTTTGTGAAAGAAAAATGCTGTGTTACCACCATACATTTTACTGCCAAGGTCCCTGTGCAATACAGTCAGAGCAACATACCACTACGCCACATCAGCTGCTTTGTGAAATAGAGGAAGACTGAAACTTAAATGGCTATCATTTAATGAATTCAGTTCTCACCATAGCTGTCAACCTCAGCACAAAACACCTGGACAAACCCAGTAATGAGGGAATACAGCCCTCAGACATATTCAGTATATTCAGTTCTTGCCATAGTTGTCAACCTTAGCACAAAAAACCTGGACAAAGCCAATAATGGGGTAATACAGTCCCAAAAATAAGGACAAATTTCAAATATTCATCTTATAAACTTAGAAAATTGCTAGAATAAAAGATTGTGTTACTATGTATTTTCTGAAGAATATGAAGTCTGAAATTCAAATGCCTGACAATTTTACTTCTGACGGAACAAAAACAATTTTCAGCAGAGGCCCAGGGAGAAATACTGCAGACACATGTCTTTGTAAAATGGCAGAGTACCAGAGCAAATCCACACAAACACAGGAATGAGATGCAGACTCCACACAGAAGGCACCCCAGCCAAGAATCAAACCAAAAAACTTACAGCTGTGAGGCAACAATGCTACCACTGCACAATCAAATATGCAAGGAATTAAACATTCAGAAACCTGAAGTCTGAAATTCAAATGCCTGTCAATTTTATTTAATATTTGTTAATCAGGACAATCTGACTTGGAACAAAAACACAATTTTCAGCAGAGGCCCAGGAAGAAATAATGCAGACATGTCTTTATAACATGGGAGGACACAAAAGCAAACCCACACAAACACAAGGAGAAGATGCAGACCCCACACAGAAGGCACCCCAGCCAAGAATCAAACCCAAGAACCTGCAGTTGTAAAGCAACAATGCTACCACTGCACCATCAAATATCACGCATTGCAGTATTTAGAAACCACAGATATTATGAGGAACAGATCAGATCAAATATGAGGCAAAAATCTGCAATTTTTTTACAGATGGTGTTGGGTAGGGAATTCAGGTCCTTAACACTGACATACAAGGTACAGGGTTCAAGCCTGAGTATCTCTACCCACCACCATTTGTTCTCTCTAGCCACCAGTATATAGTAACTGGGGCATTTTACACACACACACCTTTACAACCAGTTGTAATACTTTGCACCTTAGATAAAATAATGGGCCAGAAATGTATCTCAACTTTCTGCTGTGATACATTATATCTGACTGGCAGAAACATAATAGCTGTATTGCCCTTTGACAAATACTAGCCCCACAACAAACCATATCAGTCACCAATGAGAAGTGACAATCATCTCTTGTGTGGTTCCCAAAGGTAGTGAAATAGCCAAAGTAATCCACCTGACATGCCAATATTGGGCATAAATAAGAGCCACAGTAGTCTTCTTCATTTGCAACATAGGGCACATCACACCCCATGATGACTTCTATAAAAATTAAAAATAAAGATATAAGTGTATGATGCTGTGGGAAATGTGTACCGTTACCACTGCCCACAACTCTTCTAGATTTCTTCCAGAAAAAAATGAAAAAAAAAAAATAAGTCACCACAAATCTACCCCCAACCAAGCTACAACAATAATCACTGCATCATTTTAGCAGTCCTTTGCTTTCATCCACTGACTGTTTTCCCAAACAGATAACCAATTCTGGTGATTGCTTGTATTTACCAAAAGTGATTAAAAACAAGAATCCATAGCAATGTAGATCACGTAGATGGGGCAGGTTAATCACTGTATTTTGCCCCTAACACACGACTCACCAAAAAAGAACTGCAGCCGCAGCTCTCAACCACTTAGCATAGCAACCAGGGAAAAAAAGACAACAATTAAGGGGGCAAAGATCCATCATCTGTGACAAATTTGAAATATTCTTCCTCTGTTATGTAGTTAATTATCAAAACAAGTTTTACATTAGAAGCCATTTTTCTGAAGAACATGAACTCTGTAGCTCAAAAGTCTGTCATAATTAAGAGCAGCATACCGCCTGTGGCAACCATATGGTGGAATTCACTGCAACTCCCTCTGCTCTGTCAACTTCTTAGCCCCAAAATTAAGAACAGATCTTAAATGCTTCTCTTATATGCTTAGAAAGTTACTAGAATAAAAAAGCTTTGGATTAGTAAGCATTATATGAAGGATACAATGTCTGAAACCCATATACCTGTCATCATTTAATGACTATACATACCACCACCAAGAAGAAAACTCTCTGTACTCTTCTACTACTTCTTCAGCTGCTAACACCCAGCACAGCTATTAACTAACGAAATATAGGCCGCCAAAAAATAGAAATCAAGATCAAGAATTCACTTGACTCACGAGTCAGTCCACAACCGAAACTGGCTGCAACTGTTTGCCACTCACTCTTTTCCCAGCACATAAAGCCCTGGAAGAGAGCGACAACCAATCAGCAGCCATTTAGCCCAAGCACATCATGTACGTGCCTGTGGACGTGGCAGTCTGATCCCCTTCCAATTCTATGCGGTTCCAAATCGCATAGACTGCTGGGCATCACACTGATGCCTTAATTTGCTCTCCGGGCTGCAGCAGAAACAAAGAGAAAAAAAAAAGTCTTTATTTAAAACCGCCGCAACCTGAAGTGGTCAAAGTGTGCATGCACGTACTCGCCGAGGCAGGGACTTGAAAGACGAGTAACTAAGTCAACTGAACTGTCTGAGACAGTAAAAAAAAAAATAATTAAACTAAAAAGTACTTTTTTCTTTTTTTTGCTGAGAGGGCTGCAGTCCGGCAGTCCGATACCACGAGCCGCCCCTGTAACATGCACTTCCCTCATCCTAATAGATACACACCTGTAAAGAGGGATGGAAGTGAAGGGGTGCATACAAGGAGAAATGGACATACACATAACAATGCTTTCTGTCATGTAACATTCATGAACATGTTTTTGGTGTGTTCTCATTATTAAGCTGCCATGCTCTGTAGCATGAAGTGACTGACATAGGGGTACAGAAGGGTTAGGGGAGGGACAGCAGGGTTATGACAAGCAGAGCAAGGGTGGATAAATGTCATAGTTGTGGGGATGGATGTCAATGCAAATAATTTGTTTTGGACAGTATCCAGTATATCTCCATGGGAACTCATAACTGAGGCAAATTTTAAGATGTGGGTAACTAAACATATCATTGCCACATAACATCACAGGAAGAAATGATGTAAGAGGCATCTGGAATCAAACCCTTGATGCTATGGGCAAAAGAAAAACATCAGGCAAATGATTTATGTCAACACTCTACATAGAAAGTTACACATTGTTATATCCAGCAGTGTACAGAACTGTCAGATTAAGTGCTTCAAAGTAGTCCTTTACTCTGCCTTAACTCTGTATTCCTATAGAGCAGCATGTTCAAGCAGCATTGCATGGAGATAAGCAGATTAGTAAGGACAATGGCAAAAACTCACCAGGTTTTTCCATAAGACATGAGCAGTCATTCACCACCACTCAGCATTAGTGTGCGATGCCAAACTTCAAACAAATGCAGAGGACAAAAAGTGAAGGCTTTATTATGGCCATTTCTGTCCATGTGCATCGTGCAGGATTCTATTTTTTGACCAGATTAACAGTATGAAAATGGGGTAGATAAAAAAGTCGTGACATGAAGGGCAAGCAGGGGGAAGAAAAAAAGGGAAGCAATAAAAGAATTTGCCGGACGGAATTAGGAAAAAACATAGATCTCCACTTCTTCAACACGGTAATGTGCACATGTAGAGAAAATCTGATGAATCTGGACTGTCACCTCAACACACAAGTGACAACAATTCATAGGTTCATAGGCTGGTACTAGGCTATCGGCCCTAGGGCCTATACAAGCCTAGCCATAACAGTTCCCTGGATATTTCTTCCCACAATATTTACTTCCCTGGACCCCTGTCTAGCAGGACGACTGAAGTAATCCCCGGGGTGAGTTTCCTATCTCCCATTCAATCGTCATGGTTCCTTTTGAAGAGGACCAAGGAGGTGCTCTGGTTGACATGTATGGGCAGTCTATTTAAGAGTATGGGGAGTCTCTGGGAAAGGAAACCTATCCCTCCAGCATGTTTTGTTCATTGTGATGACAAGGTTTAGATCACTGGAGCATGTGGCTCTGAGGGATTGGGATTCCTTTAAGTGGAGCATGTCCAACAGCTCAGGGTTTGACATGGCCTTGTATGTTAAGCAGAGATTGCCTCTGAGTAGACGATATGCCACAAAGGGGTCTATATTATAACATCGAAGTCTTAAAACTTTGAATGCTATAATATCGAACCCATTTGATCGAAACTCCAGAAAATCGAACAGTCAGAATAGCAAATTTTTCCCAGGGAAAAAAATTTGCTGTTCTGACAAACATACACACAACACAAGCACACCAAACTAAATAATCCACACACATACGCTTCACAAAACCCTACACTAAACCATACATACACTACTAGCTATCCACTTACTTTAACGCAACCCTAACCCTAAGGTGCACAACTACCACACAGTCACCTTACCCGCTCCCTAACCCTAAGGTCCCTATCGCACACTCACCTTCATTCGCACACTTACCTTAACCCAGTCCGTAACCTTTGCTCCACAGTCAAGAAAATAGCAAAGCTGCAGAAACAGCCCACTGAATACTTTCCCTAGGAAAGTATTCGATATTCTGCAGCTTCGCTGTTTTCAGCGTTCAGTGCATAGGGTTCAATATTATAGAATTTGAAGTTTTAAGACTTTGATGTTATAATATAGACCTGCCACAGAGTATAGCTGGAGTTTTTTAGATGGTCAGCATAGGGCATCTGCTTTAGGCCTGTGATTCTTTTAGTAAAGTATTTCTGCGTCCTTTCAAGCCGTCACAGATGTCTTGTGAGGCACATACCAAATGGGGCATTGTACTCTATAATGGGTCTAATGAGGGATGAGTACAGTGGGACAATGACCTTTTTTCTGGATGAAAAGCCCTTAGTGATGAGGTGTGCCACATAGAATGATTTCCTGACTGTTGTGGTGATGTGGTTATCAAAGGTGAGACCACTGTCCACCTGTGTCCCTAAGTCTCTCATCACACTTTCAGTGTTTACTGTACTGCCACCTATGTGGTAATTCATGGGTACATGTTTTTTTCCCAAAGGGGATAACTATACATTTCTTGGCATTAAGCTTGAGCCCATGGCTCTGACACCAAGCATCTGTTTCTGTTTCCCACATCATTTGGGGATTCAATAATGGCTCCCAGTTTGCAGTCATCTGCAAACTTTGTTAGCCAGAGTCCCTTAGTGTTGGCCTGTACTTCAGAGAAGTAGATGCCAAACAAGAGCAGTCCCAGGACTGAACCCTGAGGTACTCCACTTGTCACTTGTCTGGGGCTGGATTTGGAGTTGGCTACTTTTACAGTCTGGGTTCTATCAGTAAGCCAGTTGGCAACCCATTGAGTCACGTAGGGATTTATACCCAGCTTAGTAAGTTTATCTATGATTCCAGAGTGGGGGATGGTGTCAAAGATCTTGGCAAGGTCCAGATAGGCTGTGTGGACCACCTTACCCTCGTCCACAGCTCTGGAGACTAATTCAATGAAGTCAATCAGGTTCAGGAGACAAGATCGGCCCTTCATGAACCCATACTGGGTGGGGTCCAGTGTTTGAAGGTTGCCAATGTCTTTGCTTATAAGTTCCATGATAATGCATTCCATGCCCTTGCAGATCAGACTCATCAGACTGATGGGATGGTAGTTCCCGGGATCCAAGGTGGATCCCCCCCTTGTGGAGTGGGATAACTGTAGCTGTGCACCACTCAATGGGTACGGAGCCTGAGGTGAGGCTATGATTAAACATGACAGTTCATTTTGTAGTTCATGTAGTACACAGCCTGGCATGTCATCTGGTCCCATGGATGCTGTATTCATAGCTTTGGAGAGTGCAGTTTGTACCTGTGTGGCCGTGATTACCGGAATTTGACAATCTTTTGGTATTGAGATGGGCCCTTTAGGGGGTGAGAGGGGGTGAAGTTGGCACTAAATTGATCTGCCAGGATATTGGCAAAATCCTTGGGATCAGTATACTTAATGCCATTCTGTTGTAGCTCAGAGCAGATCTGAGCATTGCCATTTAAATTCTTGACATAACTATAGAATGCCTTGTGGTTGTCTTTGGAATCTTTGGCAATTTTATTTTCGTAACTAGCTTTCGAGGATTTTATGAGGGATCTCAGCTTCTTGCTGAGGCTGGTAAGGGAGTTTTTTGCATCCTGAGATTTTCCTCTTTTCTGCAACAGTTTCTTACTTCTGTTGTATAGTTTGTTTATGACAGGGGACCACCAGATTTGCTTCCTTTTTTGGAAGAGAGCATCTAGTTTCTATTTGGGATGGCACAATTCATGCACGAGTGGATGTGCTCGTACAGTGCCTTAGTGTAGGATTCAGCAGTCGAACCTTCAGCTCCCATCTGCATGGGTGTCATGAACTTTGTCACTTCTGACTTGAGTAGCATGAAGTTGGCTTCGGAGAAGTTTTTTATGGAGGTTTCCTTACTGGGGGGTGGGGGTGGGATGTGGATATCAAGGGTGATTAGCTTATGATCAGACGTAACCAATAAGGGGGAGACCACTGGTGTGGAGCATCTATCTCCCATGTTAGTAATGACCAGGACTAGGATATTGGAGCCCCTGGTGGGACAATGGATTAGTTGATCCAGGGCATTGGAATTTATGAATTCCAAGAACCGTTGGGAAAAGGTGTAGGTACCCGAGTATTTTTCCCAGTTAATGGCAGGGTGTTTGGTTGTATCTTAATATTTTCCAGTATGTTTAGAAAGGTGTAGTGAAACTCTTGGGGCATGGTGGGGGATCTGTAGCAAGCTACAATTTGGATTGCAGTCTTATCTAGTGTTAGTTGCACCTGGAGAATTTCAGATGCATTGTGCTGGGCAACTAGCCTGGAGGTGTGAATATCCTTGGTTAATATGGTTAATATGGGCACTCCTCCACCTTTAGTGTTTTGGTCCTGGTTTGGTGGCCAAAAAGTGTGGTAAGAGTTGTAGCCTGGAATTGCAGGGGTGCTCTCTGGAGCCTTGAACCAGGTCTCAGTTACTGCACAGATATCGATGTTCTCCATTTTTAGGAGTGCCTTGAGAGAGTGCATTTTGAGGTTTAGACTTCTAGCATTGAGTAGCATTACCTTCAGATTTTGCACGCTTGTATCTGTTACAGTGATGGTTTTGTCCTTTGAACCTTACCTAAAAAAGGCACTCTATAGGTTCATAGGTTCATAGGTTCATACTAGGCTATCTGCCCTAGGGCATTTATAAGCCTAGCCAGAGTATGTTTGGCTTTCGCCACCCATTTTAAATTAATTTTGCTATGCCCTTTTTCGAGGTTAGTATACTGTGCCTCTGTCTAACAGTGACACAGAAGTGATACCCAGGGTAAGCCTACGATCTCCCATCCACTCATCAAGATTCCTCTTGAAGAGAGTCAATGAGGGACTCTGCCTAACCTGGACTGGGATTTTATTCCAGAGTGAAGGGAGCCTCTGGGTTATGAATCTGTCCCTTCAGCATGTCCTATTTATTTCAGTGCTGAGGTTCAAGTCTCTTGAGCGCATAGCTCGATGGGATTTGGATTTTCTGAGGTGCAGCATGTCCGTTAATTCCGGGTTGGACATGGCTTTATACGTCAGGCACAGATTGCCTCTGAGGAGGCAGTATGCCACTGAGTAGAGCTGGAGTTTCTTTAACCGGGCAGCATATGGCATCTGTCTGAGCCCTTTGATCCTCTTGGTGAGGTACTTTTCGGGTCTTTCTAGTTGCTGCAGGTGTCTGGTAAGGTACATCCCAAAAGGGGCATTGTACTCAATTATGGGCCTGATGAGGGATGAGTAAAGAGGCACAATGACCTCCCCTGATCTAGATGTGAATCCCTTCATGATTAGGTGGGCTATATAAAATGTTTTTCTAACCACTTTGGCCACGTGGTTGTCAAATGAGAGATTGCTATCAACTTGGGTCCCCAGGTCCCTAACTGCTACTTCTGTACTTAATGGATTACTACCTATGTGGTAATTTGTGGGCACTTTGTTTTTGCCAAAGGGGGTGACTATACATTTTTTGGCATTTAGCTTGAGGCCATGGCTCTGGCACCAGTTGTCTGTTTCTATGAGGCCCTTTTGGAGGATGCTTGTGTCAGCTGGAGAGTCGATTATGGTGCCCAGTTTGCATTCATCTTCGAACTTGGTCAGCCACAGTCCTTCCATGTTGGCCTGTACCTCCAAGAAATATATACCGAACAACAGAGGTCCCAGGACTGAGCCTTGTGGGATGCCACTTGTAACTGGTTTGGAGTCTGACATGGCTCCAGCAATTCTAACCATGTGGGTTCTGTCCTTGAGCCAGTTTGCAACCCATCTAGTGACATAGGGGTTTATATTTAAGCTGGTGAGCTTATCTATAATGCCTGAGTGGGGTATTGTATCGAAGGCTTTTTCGAGGTCCAGGTAGGCTGTGTGGACCACCTTTCCCTCGTCAATGGCCTTGGTGACTGTTTCAAATAAATCAACCAGGTTTAAGAGGCAGGATCTGCCCTTAACAAAGCCGAACTGGGTAGGATCCAGTGTCTGTAGGTCCCCAATATCTTTATTTATGAGGTCCATGATGATCCTTTCCATAGCTTTGCAGACCAAGCTAGTCAGGCTTATGGGGCAATAGTATCCAGGATCCATTGAGGCACCACCTTTGTGGAGAGGGACCACTGTTGCTGTACGCCACTCTTTGGGTACATATCCTGTCGTAAGGCTGAGATTGAACAGTAGTTTTATGTTTGGGTTTAGCTCTTCTTAGAGTTCATGTAGGACGCAGCCCAGGACACCATCTGGTCCCATTGATGCTGTGTTTTTTGCTTTGGAGAGGGCAGCTCTTACCTGAGCATCTGAGATGTCAGGGGGGCAGCACTCTGCTAGGATAAATATTTGCCCTTGTGGTGGGGGGGGGAGTTTGTGCTGAACCTGTCAGCTAGGATGTTGGCAATGTCTGTGGGTTCGGTGTATTTTTTGTCATTTTGGACTAATTCTGAGCATATCTGGGAATTCCCACCCAGGTTCCTAACATAACTAAAGAAAGCCTTGTGATTATCCTTAGTGTCCTGTGTAATTTTTCTCTCGAAGCTGGCCTTAGACGATTTTATGAGTGCCCGTAGTTTTTTGCTAATACTGATCAGAGATGCCTTCCCTTTTTGGGATTTTGCTCTATCATGTAGTAGCTTCCTCCTTCTATTATATAGTTTGTTTATGGCTGGGGTCCACCAGAGAGGACGTCTGCCTTTGGAGGATTGGGTCTTGGTTTTATTTGGGATTGCATGATCCATGCATTCCTGAACATGTTCATAGAATGCGTTTATAAAGGATTCTGCGGTCTGGGCCGTATTTTTCACAGGCCCGGGGGCTTTGAAGGATTCCACCTCGGTTTTGAGGAGTGTGAAATTTGCTTTAGAGAAGTTTTTCACTGTGGTTTTCAGGGCAGGGGGTGGAGTCAGGATGTGAATATCCAGTGAGATTAGTTTATGGTCTGATCTTACCAGTGAGGGATACACTTCTGGTCTGGAGCATATAGTCCCCATGTTGGTGACGATCAGGTCCAGAATGTTTTCCTGTCTTGTGGGAGTGGTAACAAGTTGTTCCATAGCATTTGAGTTTATAAATTCTAGGAACCTTTGGGCTAGGGTGTTGGAGCTAGAGTAATGCTCCCAGTCTATGTTTGGGTAGTTGAAGTCGCCCAATATAATGGTGTTTGGAGAGACCTTCATATTTTCCAGTGTTCTCAGGAAGGCCGAGTGGGGTTCCTGGGTTTGGGAGGGTGGTCTGTAGCAGGCTATAAACTGGAAGGCAGTTTTACCCACTGTTAGTTGCACATGGATAGTCTCTGATGCTTCGTGCTGTGCCACCAACCTGGAGGTGTGGGTATCTTTGAGAATATTGATACTCCCTCTCCTTTTGTGGTTCGGTCCAAGTTTTGGGGCCGAAAAGCATGGTATGAGGTATAACCTGGTAGTGCTGGGATGCTCTCAGGAGCCTTGAACCAGGTTTCTGTTACTGCACAGATATCAATGTTCTCCATGCTAAGGAGAGTTTCGAAAAGTGCATCTTGAGGTTTAGACTTCTGGCGTTGAGTAGCATTACTCTTAGTTTCTTATCCCTTGTGATACCTATGAAGGTGGGTTTGTCTTTTGAGCCTTGCCTAAAAAAAAAACTATGGGGGTAGCAAGAGCCTTTGCCAATATCCAAAAGCCCTGCGGTGACAGGTGCAAGCCGTCCCTAGCGAAGCATCGTGGCCTGTCGAGCATGTCATCCCAGGCTGACAGGCATTGGATCCCCTTTGAATGATACCAATACTTAAGCCAATTGTTGAAATTGATCATCTTGTCTTCATATTGTGGCATCATTCTTGGTGAGGGTAAGATGCTACTCAAGATCAGAGTCATACCGGCCTGGGCTACATGCTCAGTGAGCTCCTCTATGTCTCTTTTCATGTAGTCCAGGGAGGTACATCTCAGGTCATTCACACCAGCATGGACAATGACCGAGTCATATTTGTACTTGCCTTGGAGTGACCTGAGTGCTTGTGTTATGTGGCGGATCCTAGCGCCTGACAGGCAGCTCACCGTGACCTTCTCCTTGTTCAGCTTGGTGAGCGGGATGTCAGTGTGTCTGACGATAGTCACCTATTACAAGTGTATCAGGTGTGTTGTTTAGCCTTAAGGGCTGTGACTGTTCGGCACACTGGCTTTGTGAGCTATGTGTTGCACGTGTTTTGTTTTGGGGTAGCAGTTGCTTGGGTGTCTGCTTTGGAGGTCTCTGCTGCTTAGGCAGATTTTTATTTGGAGCCTCCAAGTATGTTTTTGTGTGTTTATGTGTTTGGTTTGCTGTCATGGTAGGTCTATGTGAGACTGGAATTGTAGTGAGTGTGGTTTTTTTCTCCTCCTGACTGGTTTCGCCAGAACTGAGTTGAGAGAGCTTAGCCTCCAGTATGGCTATATGGTTGCATCTCTCACATGTGTTGGAATTTGTTGAGAGGAGGAGAGGGTTGTCTGTGTACATGAGGCAGTTGTAACATTGCCTCAAGATTCCCAGATTCACCAGCTGGACCCGAGAGGAGATTGACAACTGACCTTTGGACATGCTAGAATAGTATTGGGAATTCCTTTATAATTGAAAAAAAGGGCCAATGGGGAATGAGGTACTCAAGGGGAGTTTGTGAGGGTGTAGTGCTTTTAATATTTTAGTGCTGACTTATATAATTGCTTTAGTGAGCAAGTGCCAGGTAACTTAAATGCAATGTGTTACAGGTAACTTAAATGCAAAAACGACAATCAGTAACTTTCTTTCAAGTGAAACAAGGAAATAAGTACAATAAGCAATGCAGATATCACTAGGGATCCACAGAAACACTGAAAAGCCACATTTTAGGTGGAATTAGCGTTTCAGGGAAATAACAAGCAAACAAACAACAAGCATACAAATAAAGCTAGATTCAGCAGGTCTGGCTCTAGTCTATGCTACAGCAAATGAGGTGTACCAATTTCAGTAAGAAATAGTTCAAATATGCAGGCACTATAAGCCTTTAACCAGAAATTCCCAGCTCAGAAGGGCAGAGTCCAGCCTCTCCTCCCACAAGAGTGCAGACTATGAACCTTCTTAATGTAAAATAACTGGCCTGAAGCCCAAGTGCTTAAACCAGAACTAATACACTTTTAGAATAACAGACACTGAGCCCTCAATGAGCAGTTCACAACTTAGAAGCATGTAAGCTACCTGTCCTGCCACCACAGTGCAGGCCACAAACCTTCCTAATGTAAAACAACTGGTCTGAAGCCCAAGTGCTTAATCCAAAACACTTAGAATGATAGCTACACTTTAATCAAGTTACTACCAAGCAGTAATAGATACAATTGAATACTTTAAAGAATGCCTGGATTAGTGCTTAAGTTATACAAACAAAGCTAGATTCAGCAGGCCTGAATCTAGTCTATGCTACAGCAAACAAGGTGTACCAATTTCAGTAATAAGCAATTCAAATATGCAGGCACTATAAGCCTTTAACCAGAAATTCCCAGCTCAGAAGGGCAGAGTCCAGCCTCTCCTCCCACAAGAGTGCAGACCATGAACCCTTTTAATGTAAAATAACTGGCCTGAAGCCCAAGTGCTTAAACCAGAATTAATACACTTTTAGAATAACAGACACTGAGCCCTCAATCAGCAGTTCCCAACTTAGAAGGATGTAAGCTACCTGTTCTGCCACTACAGTGCAGACCACAAACCTTCTTAATGTAAAATAACTGGCCTGAAGCCCAAGTGCTTAAACCAGAATTAATACACTTTTAGAATAACAGACACTGAGCCCTCAATCAGCAGTTCCCAACTTAGAAGGATGTAAGCTACCTGTCCTGCCACCACAGTGCAGGCCACAAACCTTCCTAATGTAAAACAACTGGTCTGAAGCCCAAGTGCTTAATCCAAAACACTTAGAATGATAGCTACACTTTAATCAAGTTACTACCAAGCAGTAATAAATACAATTGAATACTTTAAAGAATGCTTGGATTAGTGCTCAAGTTATACAAACAAAGCTAGATTCAGCAGGCCTGGATCTAGTCTATGCTACAGCAAACAAGGTTTACCAATTTCAGTAAGAAGCAGTTTAAATATGCAGGCACTATAAGCCTTTAACCAGAAATTCCCAGCTAGAAGGGCAGAGTCCAGCCTCTCCTACCACAAGAGTGCAGACCATGAACCCTTTTAATGTAAAATAACTGGCCTGAAGCCCAAGTGCTTAAAACAGAATTAATACACTTTTAGAATAACAGACACTGAGCCCTCAATCAGCAGTTCCCAACTTAGAAGGATGTAAGCTACCTGTCCTGCCACTACAGTGCAGACCACAAACCTTCCTAATGTAAAATAACTGGTCTGAAGCCCAAGTGCTTGAACTAAAAGGCTTAGAATGAGTTACACCAAGCAGTAATAAATACAATTGAGTACTTTTAAGATGACGCAAAAGCAAAATAAAGTAGGAAGAAACACAAATACAGTAAAAGCAGATTTTTTTTTTTTGAGTGAGCAAATGAGATGGGCCCAGGAATTACAGGACAGAAACAAGTGCAAAATGCAGGCCTTCAAATCAGAAAGTTGAGAGAGATGGAAGACCACTCAAACGGCCAATAACTACAAATTCTGGGTCAGAACCACTCCTTATGTGATAGACAGGTTACCTAGTGCTTACCACTTCAACTGATAAGCTAGAAGGCTTCCCTCCAACACAGAAAGGCTTGGGGGCTCAGAAGTTTACAAATAGTCCTGGATACAGCAAATCTGTATCTGGAACACTAATTACAGGAAAGGTAGGAAACAGGCTTACAATTTTTTTTTCAGAAAAGTAGCAAAAACAGTAGTAAAAACAATTCACATGCAGTGCAAGCTGGCACACTTGAGTATGTAGCAATATTAGTCCACACACAGTTTGAAAAAATGTAATTAAATTAAAAAGGACTAAAAGCAAGTGCAGAAAGGGTTTATTAGGTAGAATGTGGTAAAGAGATGGGACTGGGGGAGTGTCCCAGATCAAATCTATAGTGGGGCGGGCACCGCAAAAGCCACCAAATTTAAACTACAACCAAGAACAGGGAGGGGTGGGGGGGAGTTTTAACAGAGATGTGAGGAATCAGAGTGCAAATTATAAAACCAAAAAAATATATACTGATCTCTGTATATTTGCAGAACACTAAGACAACAGATATCTAAGCAACAATTTAGCTCTATAATACAGAATAATACAGAAAAATATACTCAGCTCTATATATTTGCAGATAGTCTTGTAAGGCTGTCTCTCAACACACAGGTCCAAGGGGTGGCAAGAGCTTTAGCCAGTAACCTGAATCCCAGGGGCGACAGGTGCAGACCATCTCTGGCAAAGCATCATGGTTTGTCGATCATGTCATCCCAGGCTGAATGATACTGGATCCCCCTTGAATGACACCAGAAGCTTAGCCATTCAGTCATGTTGTATAGCCAATTGGAAGAAATCAAGTGTGACAAGAAGACACATATGTGAAGTGGAGAGCTATGTACTGAACTCATTTTTTTTGGCAAGACAGGTGCCCCTTTTTGTTTCAAAAAAAGAGGAATGTTGGGGAAGGGACATAGGGATGTAAAGTTCAGGTTGGTATGGTAGGTGAGGAAGCAAGTGCAGACAAACAGGACAAACGAGACAGACAGAGCAACCTCTCCAGGCAGCTGATGCAGGCACCAAGACCAGTTTGTACTGCATCATGCACCATCCCTGGCAGCTCCTGGTGGTGACATAATTACCACCTCCAGCAATAGTCCTGCAGGGTCCCACTGCATCAGCAGCTGGGGCAATGCTACATGATGTGGATGGGCCAGGTAGTGCAGGAGCTGTAGAGGCAGTACTTTGGTTGGATCCCAGAGGTCCTGGATGTTGGTGCTGCAACTGGTGGAGGGTCAGCGGTTGGCCTACCTCTGGGTATGGCATCAGAACAGTATGATTCAAGGTAAGCAACAAAAAAAAAAAAGAGAGAGAGAGAGAGAATGAAGGGGTTTGATGAGACAAAAAAGAAAAATGATGATTAGAACCATGAAATGTCACATGCTTGCTTTACTAAAATAAATATTATTTTCTTATTATAGTAGCTATAGAGCCCTCATAACCCTAAAAATGATTGCAAATTGTTACAAGTAATCCTTGGAATATGCATATATTCCACAAACAATTTTAATGAAATTACAAATTAACTTAACAACATGGCATTAAAGCCAATATTGCTGAGTTTCAAATGTAAAAATGATACTTTTTGAATGTGAATCTATAGGTTACGTAAGGGAATTGAACCCACATAATTTGACTACACTATTACATTTGCTTAATACAATTACCAAGAGCTGCAGAAGAAAGCATGCATGCTTCATGTTGTGGTTAAGATATGCATGCTGAACTTGATACTGATCTATGGAATCATGATATATTTATTACAATCAGGGTCAGTTGTGCTTTATACATACTCCTTGTCTCTCTGAGTCGCTCCAACCTCTCAGCATATCCCTCCATGTTTGCCAAGATTTCCTCTGCAGCTGTAAAATAGAAAATAAAAGAGAAGAAATGAAAGCATTATGCATACCAGTCTTGGTGATCTATACCATTCCATATCATTTAAAGTTGTTTAAGCTGTATACTTACATGGCTGGTGGGTGTCAGCAGTTCTAAACTCATCCAACCACTAATTGAGTTGTGCCTGCTTGCACCTTCTTAGGTCACTGTAGTGGTGCCTACACTGCTCCCCAGTGTATGATATGCCAGCCACACTAGAGACAACCTTGGCTAGGCTGTTCCAAGCCTCAGTCTTGTTCTAAGACCCTGTATAGTCCCTCTGAAGCAGCCTCCAACAATAGTGATTCACAAGGAGTGCAACAAATATTTTTGACTCCTCCACAACCCAGCTCTGTGCCCCAAATTTGGCATCATCCTTCCCATCTCAAACATGTCTACAAAGGTCCTCCAACAGCGCTTGAAATGTTTTAATGCCAGTTTGTGATATTGCATTTTTACCACCAGGAAGCAAGCACACAACTATGCCAATCATGTCTGCAGGATGGTAAGTAAAGAGAAATATTGCCAAACAAACAGGAAGGGAGTTTATGAAACAGCAAGGATAATGTCACATTTGGCATTGATTTATGCATGTGTGCTGCTATACCTGGTCACACCTTATCCACTGGTCAACACTGAAATGCTAAATAGCTTGGCTTTTAAGCCATGACATTGGAGGGTTCAATGGGCTGACTTGACACACATTTTGTTGGGACTTACACAGTGTTAAAAGTAATTTGTACACTGTGGGATTCAAACCTATGTAAAAAGGAATACATATATTTCCAAACAGATGATTATCCCTCATTGCCACAGCAGACATGTTTGTCAATGACAGACATTACAGATTTACAGCTTAAATTGTGACTGGTGCTACACTTCAATAAGGGCTGCATGTGTGTGACATTAAAAGGTCTTGGCTTATGCATTCTCAAGTGCGATGCAGAACTACTGTCTGAAGATATGCTGGAAATGAATACACTTGCATGACTTTAGTAATAGAGTTTGAAGTTATGATACATATCTCACGATACATTCTGTTTTACAGTTATACTTGGGTTATGGGGGGTGTAGATGATTGTCAGTAAACTATTGTCTCTATCAGAGATATGCAACTGACTTTTTTATGACATAATCATCGTCATGCTAAACCAGTTACCCACATAACAAGTATGATACCTACAAAAGTATACATATACAAACAGTAATAATACCTTTCTGTCAATCAACCTGCTATACATAGCTATTGGCATGTACTATTACCTTTATAATCAAAATTTTGTAAAATGTGGTTTACTGGATTTCAAAGACATTGCTAACCTCCAAACTCTGGACCCCACCCAGTTCAGGTTTGTGAAAGGCAGATCATGCCTCCTGAATATGATCGACTTCTTTGAGGCAGTCACCAAAGCTGTAGACGAGGGTAAGGTGGTTCACACAGCCTATCTTGACCTCGATAAGGCTTTTGATACCATCCCCCATTCTGGAATTATAGATAAACTCACTAAACTAGGTATAAAGCCTTACGTCATAAGATGAGTTGCCAACTGGCTCACTGACAGAACCCGCACTGTAAAAGTTGCAGACTCCAAATATTTTTTTTTCAAAACAGGTTTATTGTTTTAACATATAAGAGAAATATCATAACAATTTTATACAAGTAATTAAAAATAGGTATTATTATAATATTCAACAAAACAACTAAAGTATTTACAAAGACATCCACTACAATCAAATCAATTAATTAAACTAAAATACCATGCTATTGAAATTTAAATTTTTTTAACAAATTTTGTAAATTATCCCATACAATATAATAAGATGTTTTTCTATTTGTTCTTGTCCTAATTGTGTTTATTTCCATATGGCACACTATATTCATAACATTTTTAAATTCATTGAACGAAGGAGGTGTATCTGAAATCCAATTTCTAGTTATTATTTTCCTAGCCACTGCTAGAATAGACCATAACAAGGGAAGCTTAACCTTTTTAACACTTTGAGGTACAGGTGTGTTGAATAATATAAGAGATTTAGAAATAATGAAATTATCTGTAAAAGAGCCTGCAAAAATTCATTAATTGACTTCCAGTATTCTTTCAATTTTATACAGTCATAAAACATATGAGCCCAGTCAGCATTAATTTCTACATTACATCTCTTACATAAATTATCTTTATTATTTATTTTATTCATCATCAAAGGTGTATAAAAGATCTATGTAAAATTTCCATGTATAAAGTCTCCAGACAATGGAAGACGTAGTTCTATAAGCAGATTCCAATATATATTGTTTATCTTGTTGATTTGGTGGGTCGCCATTAATAGAAGTGAAATAATTCCAGTATGAATCTACACTGTAAAAAGTTTCTTGTCTGATAATTTTATGTATGTATGAAAGTTTACCTTTATCAGAAACTTTATGTTGTAAATTTAAAATCAAGTAATCAATCAGTGTTGGAATAGATTCTTTAACTGTTATAGACATTAGATCTATTTTATTAATGAGATGTTGTCTAAAGGTCTGAACCTCTAACCAGCAAGTTTCTCTTAGATCAAATTCTTGTTTTAAGAAATCTAGATTTTTAACTTTATTATCAGATATCAACTGATCCCAGTACTTTAGATCATTATCTATAGCTAAATTAGTTCCTTCAGAAGTAGATGACAAAAGCATACCCTGAGTATACATTATAGGGAATACAATAAAATTCCATTCCCTATACTTAGGGTGCATGAATATAAAGTTACGATAACTAATAATAATATTTAATGGGTAACAAACCATATGTTTAGGTGTAATAGGTGAAGTACAAAATTCCTTTAGTAACCATAACATGGAGTTATTTACAATCATATTTTTATGTGTTAAGGAGATTTTCATGAAGTGCATACTAATTAGCTCCCAATTATCTTTCCATTTTGTGACATATGACTGATCTATTAATAAAGTAATAACTTTTACAATAGAAGAGATAGTATATAAATTAAAGTCTGGAAAAGAAATACCCCCTTGAGACCAGCCATTAGTATGTTTCTTTAATGCAATCCTAGGTCTATTAGGTGCCCATAGGAAATTTAACATTAGTGTATTCAGTTTCTTGATAATTATTTTTGTAGGTGGAAGTATTATTGATTGTATTAAGTATAAAATCTTGGGGAATATAATCATTTTAATAATTGTAAGTCTCTCCTCCATAGTAAAAAACATATTATTCCAGGTATTAAAAAGATTTTGTATATTAAGAAAACAGGTATTATAATTATTATATATAATAGATTTAATATCTTTAGATAGTATTATACCTAAATAAGTTATCTGACCTGAATTGGGTACATATTTAGTAAAATCAGTAATGGGAATATTTTTTCGTGTATATATAGGTAGTATTTTAGTTTTTTCTTCATTGAATATTAAACCAGAAATACTTTTAAAATTCATCATGTTATCAAATAGAGACTGCATAGAAGAATTAGATCCTGCTGATGTAATTAGAACATCATCTTCAAAAAGTTGAATTTTGGATGTTGTATTTTCATCTATTTCAAAACCCTCTATGTCAGTACTGTTTCTGATCAAATTAGCCCAAGGCTCCATTACTAAAGTGAATAATAGTGGAGAAAGTGGACATCCTTGTTTTGTACCTTTAAGAATGGGCATTTTTTTGTGAAACATATGTTCCTACCTTAATATAAGCCAACGTTCCTTTGTATAAATGCTCAATTAGATTTACAAATGCATCTGAGAAGTTTGTGCACTTCATTAAGGTAAACAGATAGTCCTAACTTACTGAATCAAATGCTGAACTTATATCAAGACTAATAAGTGTTAAATCTTTCTTTATCCTATTTGCAAAATCTATTAATGTTAAAGTTCTTCTTACATTATCAAAAGTATTTCTATTTACAATGAAGCCTGTCTGATCTATATCTATAATGCCGGGAATGATTGTCTTCAATCTATCAGCAAAAATACTCATAAACATTTTATAATCAACATTAAGTAATGAGATGGGCCGATATGAAGAACATCTAGTTGGATCTTTATTAGGTTTTAAAATTGGTGAAATAAATGTATATTGCCAAGATGGGGGTTATTAACTCAGTTTGGGCCAAAATAAAGACCTTATGTATTAATGAATATGTACTTTTAGAAAGGATTTTATATATCTCTGGTATAATACCATCATTACCCGGTGCTTTGTTTGATTTAAGCTTATTTATTTGTGTAATAACTTCTGTATATGAAATACTCTTATCCAATAGTTTAATCTGTTGTTTATTAAGCTTTTTATTCATGTTTGTGGTTATAAACTCCTTTATTTTATCTTTAGGTTCCATGTTAATATTATTATTGTTAATTTTGTGAAAGTGATTTCTAAATTCATCTAGTATTTCTGGTATGCTAGAAACATTCTTCTTTTTACTTAGAGAAAAGATTTCTTTGATATGCTTTTGTTTATTCAACCTTTTTGTTTTATTTTAAAGTCTATGTAAGTATTTGGGGCTTATTGAATAAGACAAAAACTTGTATTTCTCTAAAGTTATTTTAACTTTATGAGTTAAAATTTATTTGTATTTCTCATTTAGTTTGTTTATTTCTTCAATAACTTTCTTGTCCATAATATTTTCTTTATTATTATGTTTATAAGAGTCTAATTTACTTTGAATATCTAACAATTCCTTGTCCCAAGATTTCCTTTTATTATTATACCATCTGATACTTTGTCCATATAGATATGATTTTAAGGCATCCCAAACATAAACAATGGAGACTTCAGGAGTATTATTTATGTCTAAAAATGTTTTACTTCTGAAAGTATATATTCTTTATAGTCTTTTAGTTGAGTTAAGTATGCTGGTATCCTTTTGATCTGAACATTATGAGTATTTTTTATCATGAATTCAAAAACAATTGAATTATGATCAGATATAGGACATGAAATGATTTTGGAATTAATTAAATCTGTTACCATCTGGTTAGAAATAAAGACCCTATCTATTTTTGAATAAGTTTTGTATCTGTTAGAAAAAAGGTGTATGGTAATGATTTTGAATCTATCTGATTATTAATATCATTCAAATGATAAGAATTAGCAAAATCATTTAAATGTTTTGCATTAGATGTAATTCTTCTTTTCCTATAGTGGTAGTATCACTTTCATGTAGTATACAATTAAAGTCACCAGCTAAAATAATATCTCCTATAGAGAATGATATGATCTTATCAAGATGATGTTTCACTGTATTAATACCAATTCCAGGTTTCCAATATACATTAATTAAAGTGTAAGTCTTCCCATTAATTTGTATTGTAACCATACAAAACATTCCTTTGTCATCCTGATAAGACTTAATGGTTTTAGGAATGGGCATACTTTTATTCCATAAAATAGCCACTCCTCTTTTTTTCTGAGTGTGCTCTGAACTAACCAATACTGTATGTATGTGGCTAGTTTATCAATATCTTTTTTCAAGAGATGGGTTTCTTGCAGGAAGACTAAGTTGGCCTTATGTAAATTAATGTATCTTATTAGGCTTGCCCTTTTACATGGATTATTCAATCCATTAATGTTTAAAGAAATTCCTTTTAAAGATGTCATTTGGCATTTTTAAAACTTAAGAATCTTATGATCAAAATAACAAATAACAAGATAAGTAATGTTACATCTCCTCCTTTAGGTGTACCTTTAAATATAGCTGTATTTATTGAATCTCTTATGGGATTTCGTATAGGATTCAATTTTGTTTGTAGTGATAATGAATGTACAAAATATATTGTGGATGTCAAAACTATATACAAATAACAATGAACAAGTGAAAATAATGTAAGGATTAAACCTTGCATCCAGCCTGGAGTTATAAACTCCAACTTAGAGTAGTATTTACCACTCAAGTTAACCCCCTACCCTAAGCAGCAGTACCTCAGCTACCACCTTATCAATTTAATACTAGTTATATTTAACTAAGGTTAACAGTTTTCAATTCAATTATCTAGCAAGACAAAACTACACATTTGGTAAAACAGCATCATATAAACTAAAATAAACCTTTTTTTTAAAAAAAAAAACTGTTTATACTACTATATACATCCATGTAATATAAAACACTTGTATTCAAATAGCATTCAAATAATCTTGATGTTAGAAATCAAGAGGAGAGAAAAATAAGTTCTAACATTCATTTAAATCAAAAACTTTGGCTAATATGATTCAGACATTACATATATTAAGATGCATCTATTTTCTGTCAAGTAAATGCAATTAACAGCTTCCAAAAAAAACCTTGAATTGCTTGTATATGAGCATTTACTCAAACTCATTATTGTCAATAGAATAAAATATTGTATTCATAGAAATTGTTATAAATCATACTGCATAGTTATGCAGATTCTCGGAAACACTTATATACATATATACATACACACACACACACACACACACACACATATATATATATATATATATATATATATATATATAAATACACACACACACACACACAGACACATATATATATAGATATATATATGCATATACACATACACACACATACACACAAACGCACACACACACACACACACACACACACACACACACACACACACACATACACATATACATATATACATATGCATATACACATACACACACACACACACACACACACACACACACACACACACACACACACACACACACACACACACACACACACACACACACACACACACACACACACATACATATATATATATATATGATCTCACTGAGTTGTGTCCTTGTCAAGCACTATCTTACTTGCTGTCCCTACAATAAATCTGTCTGCTTTATACAAAATAATGCACAGCAAACACATTTTAGTAACCAGATTTTACAACCATGCTATACTACTGCTTTAAAATATAACACATGACAATTTCTTCCAGAATAGAGTTATAAAATTATTTATGCTTGTCAATCAGATGAATTAAATGAGTTATAGTAATGTATATGTTTGGAACATAAGTTTTTAACACAGATTATTAAGCTGCTGTTAAGTAGATTTTCAAAAACACTTGAATAAATTTTTCATTTTCTATGCCTTCTAAAATAAGACATTTACTTACTACAAGAAACTGTATCATTTAAACTCATTATAACTGACATATTTTATGAATTATAACATAGATATTTAAGTAATTATATAAAATAACTCACATTTAGATGTTAAAGAGTTCATTTTCCTTCACATAGTCGCATTTGTATCATTTCTATTTCCTGGTAGAGTGACATTCCTGAATCTGTGATGTGTCAGTGTGATATCTAGGTCAAAGGTGAGACTGGCTACTTTCAGCTTCTCTGTGAGAATTCTGAGAGTTGAAGCTTTTGAAGTAGCTCATGGACACTGTGCATGAGACAGCCCACATCCCAGATTGTCTCTCTTAACATTTTGGTGGGAAACTTATTAAAAACTAGTGACAAACATTCATTTAGCAGTGTAAATGCATCTAAACATGACAAAATCTTCACAAAGTATTTTACAGGTTATTACAGCCTCTATGTAAGTGAAATTAAGCCCAAAAGTATTGATAAGTAATAAAACTCAATATTTTTGTCCCAACTCAATTTTTATGCAAATCTTATTATTTACTGTGTCTATATGATCAAAAGCATTTCTATATATTAATAAAGAAAAGAAAAAGAGAGTAGAAAGTAAAAGGGTGTAAGGTAGAAATAAAAAAAATGTAAGAGAAAGCTATAAGAAGTATATACAATGGAATATGACTTACTGTTTATATTAATAGAGTTAAAAATAAAACATATTATTTACTATTATTTAGTTCTAATTATTATTAGTTAAAGCATGACAGATTATTTACAAACAAGCATAAGCAATATAATCAAGAAAGTATAATTAGGAATAGCATTTGAAGAACATATAAACTTTTTACAAGAAATAAATATGTTATTATTCTATTAATCATAATTTTCATTACTCTTCTCTCCCTGCCCTCCCCCACCCTTTACCCACTACATAATCTAAATAGAATGTCATTGTTTAAACAAAGAAAAGAAGAAAAGGAGAAAAAAAAAAAGATAAAGAAAGAAAATGTATCAAATTACTGACCTTACTTCTCCTTTTCAGAAAGAGAAACAAGTTAAATCACAGCTTGCCATTAAATCTCCAGATATTTTGACTAGTTATGAAACAAAACATTTCTTTGCACACAGAGAATAACTTTGATTAAATCTTTTTCAAAATATTTGTGGCTTCTTGGAAATGCAGGAACTATATTTAAAAAGATTAATAATGAAATAAAATGATGAGAGAAAAAAAACATAGAACAAATCATTTGTTTTTTAGTCTCTTCTTCTTCTCTGAAGTCTTCCATGAAGTTTCAGTTGCCAGTCTCTTTAATGAAGGACTAGCCCATTCCATTTCCTCTATTTTATCCAAAATCTTATTTTTTTGATAAACAGTAAAGCAGAGTCTAAGTCATCGAAAATTTTAGGACCATCAGGAAGGAAGATTTTAAGCTTGGCAGGAAACAGAAGGTATGTTTTAAACTGTGCTTTTTAAGCTCCCTTATTAGTGGCAGAAAAACTTTTCTTTTAGCTATTACCATGGAAGAATAGTCATTGTCAAAACGCACAGTTGTCTCATTAATCTTAACAGGAGCTTTAGCCCAAGCAGATTTAAGAACCATCTCTTTATCAAAAGATGATAGAAATCTAACTATAACTGATCTAGGATAGCTTTTGTTAGAGTTAGAATTAGCTATAGATCTTTGTGCTCTTTCGATACCAAAAGAGAATGCTTCTGGTAAGTCTAAAGTTTTAGGGAGCCATGTTGTTAAAAAAGAAGTAATATTGTTACCTTCAATATTTTCTGGCAGTCCAAAAATCCTAATGTTATTGCGCCTAGATCTATTTTCCAGGTCATCCAGCTTTGTTTGTAAATGTGTATTTTGTTTCAGCAGAAACTCAATGTTGATTTCCTCTTCTTGTATTCTATTTTCCATGTCATTCACAGCTTCTTCTATGCCTGTCATCTGGATCTTCTGTTGTTGCAGGTCTATATGTAACAAGTCTATTTGTTTTGTAGTTTTTTCTATGAAGGTGTCTATTTTAGTATCCATTTTATCCATCTTAGCAGTAAGTTGCTGGATTATAATTATCAGAGACTGAAGTTCTTTCTTGATGCTGGAGTCTTGAGAATTTGTCTTACTGGAACTCATTTCAGACTGATAAACTGACAGGAAAATTTCCAAAGTGATTTCTAACAGGAATATTGTTAAGATTTCCTTTCTTTTTTAGATATAGTTCAAGAACTATATAAAACCAATATATTTAGAAAGAAAATTACTTCAAAAATTAATTTTTTAAGTAATTAATTCCTGTCAGTGTAATGAAATTGGTGGAGCTGAAGAAATCTGCTGCTATCCTGTGTTCATCCTTGGCCACGCCGCATACTCCAAATCTGACTTCAAACCAGTGACAAGTGGAGTACCACAGGGTTCAGTCCTGAGATCTCTCCTGTTTGTTATCTACTTCTCTGAAGTACAGGCTAACACAGAAGGCCTTTGGCTAACAAAGATCACAGTTGACTGCAAACTAGGAGCCATAGTCGAGCACCCAAATGATGTGGACATCCTACAGAAGGGCCTCACTGAGACAAATGCCTGGTGTCAGAGCCATGGCCTTAAGCTCAAAGTACATAACAAAAGGGGCATTTTCCTCAATAATGGGTCTAATGAGTGATGAGTAGAGGGGAACAATGACCTCTTTTTTTTCTGGATGAGAAACCTTTTGTGATGGGATATGCCACGTAGAAGGATTTACTGACCACTGTGACGATGTGACTATCAAAGGAGAGACTACTGTCCACCTGTGTCCCAAGGTCTGTTATCACACTTTCAATGTTAAGTAGACTACGGCCTATGTGGTAATTCATGGGTACAGAGTTTTTACCAAAGAGGATGACAATGCACTTTTTGGCATTGAACTTGAGGCCATGGCTTTAACACCAGGTATCTGTCTCAGTGAGGCTCTTTTGTAGGATGTCCACATCATTAGGAGTTTCGATTATGGCTCCTAGTTTGCAGTCATCTGTGAACTTAGCTAGCCAAAGACCCTCTGTGTTAGCCTGTACTTCAGAGAAGTAGATACCAAACAGGAGAGGACCCAGGACTGATCCCTGTGGTACTCCACTTGTCACTAGTCTGAAGTTGGATTTGGAGTCTGCTACTTTCACAGTGTGGGTTCTGTCAGTGAGCCAGTTGGCAGCCCATCTTGTGACATAGGGATTTATACCTAGTTTGGTGAGTTTACCTATAATTCCAGAGTGGGGGATAGTGTTGAACACCTTGGTGAGATCTAGATAGGCTGTGTGAACCACCTTACCCTCATCTATGGCTTTGGTGACTGCTTCAAAGAAGTCTTTCAGGTTTAGGAGACATGATCTGCCTTTTACAAACCTGAACTGTGTGGGATCCAGAGTTTGGAGATCTCCAGTGTTTTTGTTTATGAGTTCCATGATGATACGTTCCTTGGCCTTGCAGACCAGGCTCATCAGGCTAATAGGGCAGTAGCTCCTGGGGTCTGTTGTGGCTCCCCCTTTGTGGAGTGGGATAACTGTCATGGTGCACCATTCAATGGGCACAAAGCCTGAGGTGAGGCTATGACAGAATATGGTACTTAGGTGGGGTGCCAGTTCATTCTGTAGTTCGTGAAGAAGGCAGTCTGGGATGTTGTCAGGTCCCATGGATGCTGTGTTCTTGGCTTTGGAGAGTGAGGTTTTTACCTGTGCAGCTGTGATTACAGGAACTTTGCATTCTTCCGTTATAGAGATGGGCCCTTTAGGGGGTGAGGGGGGGGGAGTTAGCACTGAACCTATCTGCCAGGATGTTGGCAATATCAGTTGGTTCTGTATATTTAGTGCCATTGTGCTGCAACTCAGAGCAGATCTGAGTGCTGCCATTGAGATTCTTGACATAGCTATAGAATGCTTTGTGGTTGCCTTTAGAATCAGTGGCAATTTTGTTTTCATAACTAGCTTTGGAGGATTTTATGATTGATCTCAGCTTCTTACTGAGGCTGACCAGGGAGTTCCTCCAATCATGGGATTTTTACTCTTTTTCACAACAGTTTCTTTCTTCTGTTGTAGAGTTTGTTTATGGCAGAAGACCACCAGATTGGCTTCCTTTTTTGGAGGATAGCATCTTGGTTCTGGTAGGGATAGCATGATCCATGCACTTGTGTAAGTACTTATAAAGTGCATTTGTGTAGGATTCAACAGTTGTACCTCTATTGTCCATCTGCATGGGTGTCATGAAGTTTGTCACTTTGTCTTAAGAAGCGTGAAGTTGGCTTTGGAGAAATTTTTTACGATTATTTCCCTTATGTGGTGTGGGGGTGGGAAGTGGATGTCTAGGGTGATTAGCTTGTGGTCAGATCTGACCAATGAGGAAATGACCTCTGGTGTAGAACACCGGTCACCCATGTTGGTGATGACCAGGTTTAGGATATTGCTGCCCCTGGTGGGGGTGTGGATAAGTTGATCCAAGGTGTTGGAATTTATGAATTCCAGAAAACGTTGAGCAAAAGAGTTGGTACATGAGTAGTTTTCCCAGTTAATGGTGGGGTAGTTGAAATCACGCATTATTAGGGTGTGGGATTGTACTCTAATATTTTCCAGTGTATCAAGAAAAGAGGAGTGGGAATCCTGGGGCATGGTGGGGGGTCTGTAGCAAGCTACAATCTGGATTGCGGTCTTGCCCAGAGTTAGTTGAACTTGGATAATCCCAGATGCATTATGCTGAGCAACCAGCTTGGAGGTGTGGATATCCTTAATGAATATGGACACACCTCCACCTTTAGTGTTTCAGTTTGGGTTAGGTGGCCGAAAGGTGTGGTATGAATTATAGCCTGGTAATGCAGGGGTGCTCTCTGGAGCTTTGAACTAGGTCTCTATCACTGCACAGATGTCAATGTTCTCCATTTAAGGAGTGCCTCGAGTGAGTGCATTTTGAAGTTTAGACATCTAGCACTGAGTTTCATTACTCTCAGATTTTGCTTACTTGTACCTGTTACAGTGGTGAATTTGTCATTTGAACCTTGCCTAAAAAAGGCATTATAGGGATAGCAAGAGTCTTTGCCGGTATCCGAAATTCCACTAATGGAACTAATTTCTGTTGATGTAGACCCTTCCCTGTTCCTCAGGTGGTACTTTGATCTCAATGTGCATGCAGTCTATGACACCCAAGACATCAGGAAAGTTTGCTATGGGCTAGAAATCCTGCACAGTTCTAGATCTATCCATAGAGACAAGGGAAATATATATAGTCACTGGCATGCTGTAGCATAGAATTCAAGAACTGGTGTAGAATCTGGATGCTGATGCCTGTGACACCCCCAACATATACCCAGTGGGCCACTGAAAGGTTTCTGTTGCTAATTTTCTAAGTGCTACACATACCTTAGTCTCCACAAGTATCGGTTCCCCTTGGTTTGCCATTCATCTCAGGTGAGGATGAGAGAGGTCGCAGAGTTCCTGGAGAGTTTGTCTAGCCACACTGTAGCGCTCTACTATGTCCACTTCATGCAGACCATGAAAAGATAACAGAGTCTAAATCCCCTTCTAGTCCTTGCCTGAGGTCTATCATCAGCAGCAGCAGAGCACCAGCATAGACTTGAGCCTGTTGCACATACACATGCAGAAGAGCAGCAGCAGCCCATAACATTCTTTCCTTCTAGTGCAGTTTCTGTGGCTGCATTCCAGTAGGTTTTAGAATGCAAAGCAGAAGATTACATACACTAAGTGTACATGATTGCATTATAGCTTTGTGAATTTGTTGATTAACATACAGTTCAGCTGTTTATGCAATAATTAGCATGCCATGATTCTTACTGTGTTTGTGCTGCTCTATATATTGTGCAGAGCTGCTTACTGAAAATAAATCAGCACATTATCATGTGAGTATTGCTCTATGATGCAAACACTGTTTTAGTGAGCCGTATGGGGTTTATTGAATCCTACTCAATGTTTTCTTTTTGCTTCTTGTAAACTACAGTCAATACATTTTCTTGTCTCCATCACCTTATAATTCATATTCTCTTGGTTCCATCACCTTATATTGCATATTCCCTTTCAATTGTAACTTGTCTAATAACATTCTCCACAAAACTTGTTCTGCTTCATAAAAAATTTCAGACCTTTTTCTTTTGTCTTTTATTGACTTTTTTCATCTTCTTTTAATTCCTCCCATGGGTATACCAAAAACAAAATTCTAAAATCATATTATTCCATTCTATTCTTTTCCAATCAAGTTTACTTACTTTTAACTTCCATAACTTCATTTTTGGTCATATTCTTTTTATTCAGTCCTGTCCCTTTTTCTTTTATTTTCCATGTTTTTTCTTCCCACACATTTTTTTTTAATTTTTCATATAGCATCTTATATATTATTTTGTTACTTTTCTCATTGCTTTGTTTGTTTGTCTTTTCGGCTTTTCCCGGTTAGGGTTCACCACAGCGGAACTGTGTTCCGCTAATGATTGGCAGTCGATTTTTATGGTGCCGAGTTGCCAGCCCAATGCCCAACCTTCATCGAAGGCACGCCCATTCACGCATGTCTTTCAGAGGCCACTCGACCGCGGGGAGGACATGCAGACTCATTATCCAAAATAAATATAAATGCTAACTATACCATAGGAATTTTTTAAATTCAAACCACTTTCTTATTTTTTATTATAAATTATCCCTCTTCTCACCAGGTTCAACTTTGAACCCCAAATGAAGCAAAAAAAAAATCTCTGTTTTCCATTTGAATGGGAAACATATATATTCTCCCTCAACATACTTTTTTCCTAATATATAAGTATTCAGTATAAGTATAAGCATTCAGTATTTATGTATTTTTCTGAAATTATAAGGAAAACCTTTTCCACCAAGCTAACATTTTTTTATTTGTTCCAGTATACCTCTCGCTCTCTCCATTGACTTATAGTTTCGTATTCACCAAATGTCACTCCCAAGATCTTTATTTCCTTTCTTGTGAAATATATTCCATTTATTATTTTGTATCTCACCAAATTCCTTATACCATTTTGTTTAACTGCAGGCCAGTTTTTTAACATCTTTTTTATCCTTATTGCAGCTTCACTTATCCATCCCTTGTTTTTTGTTATTAGATGTAAATCATCTAGCTTCATATGCCATGTATATTGGTAATGTAACATTTCCTTACATCTCACATCTTGCCTCCCTCATTTCATATATGCATGTCTGGACTCCTGCATTCATTACCAATACAAATAAGCACGTACTCATCAGGCATCCCTGTTTTACTTCTCGCTTAATACTTATTTTTACCCATCCATCTATTTATCATAACTTGCACCAATGAATTTTCATAACATTTCCTTATTCCATTAATATTTTTTCTCCTATGCCATATGCCTCTAAAATCTGCCACATTGCTTCATGAATCACTTTATTAAATGTTTTAGCTACATCACATGCTAGCAGTCTTACTTCTTTATTTTCTTTCAGTATCATCTCTACTGCTTCTTTTACTGTAAGTAACGTTTCATTCACCTTACTTGTTTTTATACTATAAATCCCTTCTCCTACTACCCCAGCCAGTACTTTCCCCCATTCTTTTTTGTAGTATTTTCATAAATATTTTGTCATCAGTATTCCTTAGTGTTATGGACCTCCAATTTTTTATATCTTTCCTTTCATCCTTTTTCCATATAAATGTTATCACTCAACTTTATATGTCCTCTTTCATTATACCTTTCTTCATCCATTCATTTAAAATTTACAAAAAAAAACTTCTCTTTAATCTTTACTCATTTTCTTATAATACTCATAACTTATATCATCTAATCCTGGCACTGATTTATTCTTTCATTCTTCTATCATGTTTTCTATTTTTTCTTTTGGTATATCCTTTTCTCAAAAATCCTTACTTTTTTAGATATTTTTTTTCACTTTCCATTCTTCTTACCCATCTGTTTCCTCTTTTTCATACATTTTCTGTAAAAAACATTCCACCACCTCTGTAATATAAGTTAGAAATACATAGAGATAAGGGTCAGCATGCTGCAGGCAATGTAACAGGAAACACACCAGAAGAAGGACACTATTTAAGGTTCGAGTTGCAAGAGTAGGCATGTGTCAATATGGGACCATTAAGCAGAGCCGTGGCTGCCCAAGGCACATGCTGTTAGGGGGCATGATCATTGGGTATGGATGGGAAGTAAGTGCAGAAGCTCAGAGTGTGTGTGTGTGTGTGTGTGTGTGTGTGTGTGTGTGTGTGTGTGTGTGTGTGTGTGTGTGTGTGTGTGTGTGTGTGTGTGTGTGTGTGTGTGTGTGTGTGTGCGTGTGTGTGTGTGTGTGTGTGTGTGTGTGTGTGTGTGTGTGTGTGTGTGTGTGTGTGTGTGTGTGTGTGTGTGCGTGTGTGTGTGTGTGCTAATATCTGCACTGCGGTTTTTCTTACCATTGTAGAAGGAAGCCTGCAACAGTTGCAGAAGTACAGCAGACCTCCCCCCTTATTCTGTAATTTCATGAATATTTATTTATGTATTTATTTATTTTAGTAGTCAACTTCAGGAGGACTTCCAATGCATCTAGTATAAGGACAGAGGGTACATAGTGTGGTTAGTGGTGGGGATAGGATGGCGGAGGAGAAAACAGGTGGACAGGTTTAGGGTGTAGGTAAGGCAGGTAGTATAGGAAGAGTTCTGTTGATGGGTTGAATAAAGTAGCTAGAATGATAGGGAAATGAGCTACGGGACAGCTGGAGGTTCCTGATATTTGGCAGGCCAATGGCCCATCTTATACATTCACGCCGTCCTATATGGCAGTGTTCAATGTTTCCTGTAGGAAATTAATTGGAATTATGTTTTATTCTGTAAGAGGCCAAGACAATTGAAGTTTTCTGAAATGGATTTGCTGTTGGTGCATGGATTAAGTGATGTGATCAGCTTCACTTTTTTTTTTCCCAGATCCAACCAACCAGGACCAGCCTTAGCAATTGTGTGGCCCAGTTTAGTCTGTTTTCTTGGGGCCCACCAGTTGATCTCCCACCTACCACCATCCAAGCACCTCCCACATGTTAGCTTCCAAGACTTAAGATTATTTCATATTAGGTATTAAAAATATAAGCTAGTACTGTCTAATAAAAACAAAGCATTCTATTTATTTGCTTGCATGTTGTCAAAATATGTTAAAACAGAAGTAAACTATTAGCCTATCTTGGTAAGTTAAACACTCTGTACACAAGACCTTCTTTGGGTGGTGCAGTAGGCATCACCGTGCAAACATTGCTGCTCTGAAGTAAGCTCATCTGAAACATAAAACCAGGTAATATTTTCGGGATCATCACAGTTCCCACTTTTTGTCTCCTTTGCCCAAACTCCTCTGATGCCAGCAAATGTGAGAGAAATTAGTCAATTAATATTTGTTTTGTGACTGTAAAGAGACTGTGGAGCCAAAAAAAGGATGAACCTTTTCTAAACTCCATTATACATTCTCATCTTATATTAACTACCCCATTCTACTTTTATGGACTTTAAATCACCTCCTGCACCTGCTCTGAACTGCTCAGGTTCCTTGTCCACTTAATTCTCGTGCCTTGTTACAGTCAGTGTGTTTCCTCAGAACTTCGAAAAGCTATTGAACTTCTTCAGAAGGCTACAATAAAAACAGTAATAATCTCAGGCCTCTCCTTAGCAATGGCATGGCTCCCAATACAGAACCATTTCTGAAGGTTTATTTTTATTTAATTATTTGCTAAACTGGACAAGTGGACTAAAGCTTCCAGACCATTTCCAGCAATAGCCCAGCCACAAGGGCAACAGTAAAGATCACAAGTAGGGATAATTTAGAGTAGCCAGTAAGCAGCATATTTTGGCAGGTGAGAGGTAATCAGGATGTCTTAAGGAAACCCATGTATATCTACAGAGACCATGCACAGCCTACACAGTTTGTTTAGTTTTCTACAATACACTTCTGCTCAAAACTTCTCTCCAATCCAGTCCAAGTAAACCATTTTCTGTCTCTGTTTGTCCTTCTTCCCATTATGTTAGTGACTCTGAAACTATAGTATCCTTGCAGTACATTTATGAGTCATTCTTTATACTACTGTTTTTCCTCTTTTCATGAAAGGGAATAGTTTTTATATCCATCATTGTTTCCCTCCACTCAACACTAGCACCTCATGCTCCACTTCTCTAGGATTATTTTGCTCCAATTTGCAAATGCAACACGTTTCAAGTGTTTCTTTGCTATACTTTGAACTGGTAATATTGTCTATGGCAAATCTTCATTTCTGTTTTTTGCTTTTTTTTGGGGGGGGGGGTGCCTACTAGTGTTTGTTTTCATGCCTTCTAAAGCTAACTATAAAACAATTATGATTTTTTTATAATTACTTTCATGAGCAACCAGTCATATACTTCACATCAGCAAGACAAGCAAAAGAAGGCACAATATCACTGTCCTCTGGTCTTATTATTTTCAACAATAATAAACAGAGTAATGCACAAAAAAAAACAGATGCTTAATCCAGCCTCAGTTTTAAATTGAAAGTTTTGCCGAGCACTCAGCAACAACAATTGGCTACTGCAGGAGCATGAGGAACTAACATAGGTTCATAGGTTCATAGGTTGGTACTAGGCTATCAGCCCTAGGGCCTATACAAGCCTAGCCATAACAATTCCCTGGCTATTTCTTCCCCCATTATACTTTCTGACCTCCCCCCCTCTCAGGCGACTGGCGTGTGATCTGGGGGGAATTTGAATTTCCTCCCCATCCAATCATCAAGGTTCCTCTTGAAGAGGCTCAAAAGGGCACTCTGTATGACATGTATCTATTCCAGTCTCTGGGGAGTCTCTGGGTCAGGAACCTATCCACCCACTTTGTTTTCCAACATGTTTTGTTTATTGTGATGACCCTGGAGCCCCTGGAGAGGATTAGCTTGGGATTGGGGGGTTTGTCCAACATGTCCAGCTCTGGGTTTGGTATGTTAAGCAGTGTGTTAAGCAGAGATCGATGAGTAGAGAGTGAGTAGAGTAGAGCATGAGTTTTTTTTTAGGGCGGGCGAGATCTGGCCTGTTGCTTCTTTTTTGTTTGTTTTCTTCTGAGGGTATTTCCAGAGGCCTTTCCAGTTGTGAGAGTGTCTTGATGGAATGGGATACCAATGGGGGGTAGTTCTATATCTAATGGGTGGAGGAGTGAGTGAGCTGACATGAACTCTTTTTTTCTTTTTTGAAGCCTGAAAAAGCCATAGTGATGACATTTCAGGATTTGCGACTGTGTTACTATATCGTGTTAGGACCACTGTCCACCTGTGTCCCTAAGTCTCTAACACACTAAGTCATACATGTGGTTTGAAACTGTAGTGTTAATAACACTAGGCTAGATGATAGCGAAATGCATGTCAGGAAAATTAGCACTATCGAGACTCCTAGCAACTGCGGAAGCAAGACTATAATTAGAAAAATCCCATGCACTTTGTTGTAGGGTCTCTGGGCATCTTATGGGCTGCACAAGGCAGAATGACCTTATCATAGCCTAGTGTGTCCCCCAAAGGAGCAGGGGGGCCAAATAGGTGCAACTTACAGCTTACCACCAACACCTCTTGGCATTTCTCTAGGTCTCAGGCATCTAATATATCCTCTTCATTTTTACATTAATAATTGCAAAACCATGTTACATACAAGGTAATGAAATATTTTGTTGTAAAGCTTACATAATGAACACTACAACTGTATTGGTACACAGTCACTGCCTAGTACAGCCGCAAAGATATTAAGTGTAGTTTATTCACAATTATGCAAATTATCATAATGTTCACCTTTGTGTATGTATTTTAACATACAAGAAGCATACTCAGAATTGTTTACCCTCATGAAAACTCACAGAAAGATTAACAAAAGAAAAGTGCTGCTGAGAGTATATGCATAGCTTCAGTGCTGCTGACAAATTAAACATTGTTTACAAAATACAAAACCTGTTTTAAGGCTTGGAATCCAATTAATGCTATGACTATAAAGCTAAAGCTGTCCCTAACAGTTTGGTCTTAGTGGTAAGGTACTAAAATATGAATATGTATTTGTACTATGAGTTCATCACTTGGATTTATCAAAAGGCTCATTAGGAGTTACTACAGCACAGCTTTCCAATGTTCTATTGGGGCAATGAGTTAACGGGCCCTTTTAGAACTCACAGTAGCTAATAGGTGTTATGATGTTTTCAGTAGATTGTTTTAACTTATTTAAAACTAGATAAAATATCTAAGATATCTGATTGAGTGAAATAAACTTGCACCAATGACAGTAAACAACCTAGAGATGCTGCACTGTCATGTGAAAATGTAAACAGCCTAAATACAAATCAATGCACTCAAGCATTCAGAAATATAGCAATAACAATCTTAAGTCAAAACTTTAAACCCAATACATGGCAGTTGCATGCATCCTGATAAAAATAATAATATCTAAATTAATAAATTAAGTACCCAACACAGGAATTCCAAAAACAATGAACAAAACCAAAAAAAATTATAAACCATATATAAAAAGCACAGTCCTAAAAATCACTAAAACTAAAGTGTAAAAGTCCCACGCTCACACCTACACACAGATCCAAACACTGATTAACAGATTAGGTTCATATGTTCATAGGTGTGTACTAGGCCAATGGCCCTGGAGCCTTTACAAGCCTAGCCCATAGAAGTGCCCTGGCATCATTCTGCCATTAGTTCCCAGTGCCTCTATCAAGTAGAGCCACTGGAGTGATCCCCGGGTGAACTTTCTATTTCCCATCCACTCATCAAGATTTCTCTTGAGATGCTCTGCTTGACATGTATGGGAAGTCTACTCCAGAGCATGGGCAGTCTCTGGGTTATAAACCTGTCCCTCCAGCATGTTCTGTTGATTGTGGTAATGAAGTTGAGGTCCCTAGAGCGTGTGGTGTGGAGAGATTGGGATTTCTTTAGGTGTAACATATCTAACATGGCTGGGTCAGACATGGCTTTGTAAGTCAAGCAGAGATAGGCTCTTAACAGACGATATGAGACAGAGGAAAGATGGAGTTTTTTGAGTCTGTCCATGTAGGACGTGTGTTTAATGCCTAGGATCTTCTTCATGAGATACTTTTGTGGCTTTTCCAGCTGTTGCAGGTGTTGAGTGAGGTACATGACAAATTGGGCATTATACTCTATGACTGGTCTAATGAGGGAAGAGTAGAGAGACATGATGACCTCTTTCTTCCTGGATGCAAAACCTTTGGTAATGAGATGTGCCACATAGAAGGATTTTCTGACCACAGTGGCAATGTGGTGGTCAAAGGAGAGATTGATGTCAACCTGTGTCCCCAGATCTCTTATAACACCTTCAGTGTTCAGTGGGCTACCATCAATATGGTAATTAGTGGGAACTGAGCTTTTCCCAAAGGGAATGGCAACGCATTTTTTGGCATTAAGCTTAAGACCATGGTTTCGACACCAGTCGTTGGTCTCAGTGAGGCCTTTCTGTAGGATGTCTACATCACTTGGGGAGTTAATAATGACACCCAGCTTGCAATCGTCGGTGAATTGGTCAGCCAGAGTCCTTCCGTGTTGGCCTGAACTTCTAAGAAGTAGATGCCAAACAAGACTAGACCCAGGACCGATCCCTGTGGGACTCCACTTGTGACTGGTCAACAGTATGACTTGGAGTCTGCTACTTTCACACTCTGGTTTTTATCTGTGAACAAATTTGCAACCCACCTAGTGATACAGGGGTTGATGCCTAAGTTGGTGAGTCTATCAATAATTCCTGAGTGGGGAATGGTATCAAAGGCCTTGGCCAAATTGAGGTAGGCTGTATGAACTGCCTTGTCCTCATCCGCAGCTCTGGTGACTGACTCAAAGAAGTCAACCAGGTTGAGCAGGCATGATCTACCCTTCACAAAACCAAATTGAGTGGGATCCAGGGTTTGGAGATTCCCTCTATCCTTGCTAATTAGCTCCATAATGATGGGCTCCATAGCTTAGCATATTAGACTCATCAGGCTAATGGGGCAATAATTCCCAGGGTCTGTAGTCATTCCCCCTTTATGGAGAGGGATGACTGTAGCAGTGCACCATTCTGTAGGGACAAAGCCTGAGGTGAGGTTGTGATTGAACAAGGCACACAGGTGTGGTGTCAGTTCACTTTGTAGTTCATGTAGAGCACAGCCAGGAATATTGTCGGGTGCCATGGAAGCTGTATTCTTGGCCTTGGACAATGCAGCTTTAACCTCTGCTGCAGTAATGCTGGGTGCCTGACATTCTTCCGGTATTGTGATTGGTCCTTTAGGGAGGGAGAGAGGGGTAAAGTTGGCACTGAATCTGTCGGTCAATATGTTGGCAATATTTGTTGGCTCAGTATAGGAGGTACCATTGTGCAGTAACTCAGAGCAAATCTGGATATTGCCGTGGAGATTCTTGATATCAAACATATCTTTTATGTTTTTGCATATGCCTAAGCTAAATTGCTTTAATTAGATTTAATATCTGATTTTAGTTGTTTGTTAATTAGTGGTTTTACAATAGAAATTCAGTAAAATTATAGCAGCTGAATGACACAAAACTGAATGTGTCATATATGGCTGCCTTAAACTAAATTCACACAAATGTAAAATTCCTCTTTTCCCAAAGATGTATCAGTTTATTTATTTATTGACATTTGATTAGTTAGAAAGTCTGACAAAACATTTTAAGGCCAATCATTTTAAAATCTTTAAAAACAATATAAAAATAACTACAATTTAAATAATTATACCAAATTAGACATAATAAGAAAACATTGGTTAGGATAGATACAAGTTATATAAAAGTGACTTCATAATTTGAGAAATTTTAGCCAGTTTATATTGAAATTAAAGAAAAGTTAGTATAATATAAATAGGAATTGTAATACAAAGTAAGAGAAATACAGGTTTATGGTATATTTAAAGAGAAAGCCAGAGGAGAGAAATTGATAGAAGCAAGGAAGTGAGTGAAGAAGGGAGAGTAAGGAGATATAAGATATGAACAGGAATTTGTTCACATTTAGGGATATAGCCAGCTTTTGGCTAGGAAGTTTTTCAGAATGGTTTTGAAGAATGGGAGGGAGGATATTGACCTGATGGACAGAGATAAGGAGTTACAGGCCTTAGCAACATGGTACAAGTACAGACAGGGATTTCTGGTCATTAGATTGTAACGAATGACTGGTAACATAGTTATGTAAAATGTTACTTAGTGCTGAACAAGCAGATGGATTCTAGATATTTTTATAGATAGCAGGACGCTGTGTATATGTTAGTTGATGGGGCAGTTGTAATCAGTTTAGGATTTTTAGTGCTATACAATGGTGGGCTCTGAAAAGGCTATTTGCTGTAAATTTAGCAACTTTATTACCACATTGTTCAAGTTTTGATTTCTGTGATGCCTAAAGGTTAATAAGGATATCAGTGGCGGATTTAGGCCTGGGCACAGGGGCACTCACTGCCCCCTTTTTAAAGCCAATGATACAGAAATTAAGTCCATTCTATACAAAGGACTGGTTAGCGGTTGCGTGATGTGGGCTTGGTGGCAAGGAGATCGGCAGGTGTCCGCTATGTACATTATAGCGTACACTATGGCCAGCCGTAAAGTAGTAAAAAAAAAAAAAATCCCTCATTGGCTCACTTTGTGTTTAAGGTCACATCATGGTGCTACTCATTTTTGCACTTGCAGGGAGGGGTGATGACTGATCCAGTCTAGTTATTATTGGCTGCAGGTGTATTTGGCGGGCTGCTTAATTCCTGTTAAATACAGCTGCAGTCAAACCCCTTTTATTTTTCTTTCTTTCGGTGGAGCTGCTGAGCGACCATTTTTCTTTTCAGTTTCTGTTGCCTTTTTAATTCAAGGTTCTTCTGCAAAGGAATCGGACCGATCTGTTTAACCTTTTGTGTTGTGCAATGTGACCAGTGCGGTAGACACAAACTGGCCTGGATCATTTATTCCTGAAGTGTTCCTGAGGCAGTTTTAGGACCAAAATTAAAACAAAATACTACAGAGCCCATATACTATAACTTCAATTGCAAAGTGTATGCTCAGGTCTTTTCAAAATCAGATCATACTTAAGTCATTTTGCCATTAGGAATGGTGAGGTGGCAGATCCTACAGAGTTGGCTCCTTCTTTTATCCACCCTTCCTGTTACCTGGGTAAGTACTAGGGCCTCATTTAAAGTCCAACTTTTGGCACTTATTGTGACTGTGGTCTAGTTTATCAATTATAGACTTACTAGTAACATTGATTTAAGCACCATGAACTATAATTTATGAAGTTAAGCATTTCATTATTCTGCTTTATCTGGATACTTAGAAAGTAAGCAATGACTCTGTTTCATACGAGACTAACATATGTCTTTATTCTGTGCTATGTACATGCCATGATGTTTTGGGAATTCAGTTATTGTAAAAAGCAAAACATAATAATCCTCTTTCTCCTGGATTTTTCAAACTCAGATCAGTAACATCCTACAGAGTAACCCTCTTGCCATGTAGCTACAGACAGTCTATAAAGGAAACCTGTTACTCTGCAGATGTAGGTACCCCAACTGTGACCCTGTAAGGCATCCTCACTCATCAATGTCATTCTTTTCCTTTTATTTATACTGATACTAAGTCACTGCTGCCAGTTTATTTCAGTACTACAGGCAGTAAAACTGGTTACTGTTTATTGACCAATAATGTTGGTTAAGTAGCTTCTCTTTATTTCCTTTGGTTTCATACTTTGCACTCCCCCATACCATAAGAAAGGTTGCGTTTGATGTTTCACTGCCACCACCACCCACCAACCCACACACACACACACACACACACACACACACACACACACACACACACACACACACACACACACACTGTGAAGCAGCACTACTATGACATCTGTTCTAGCTACAACTGGCTCCATAAAGCGATTTCTGAGCTGAGAGCCACCGATGAAAGTAACCCCACATTACTGCATTTTTTTTGTTCATTTACTTGTTTTGGAGGGTTCATTTAACTTAACCCAACTCCAGTGTTGGAGAAAATCATTACCCCTAAGACAAGGTTAGCTACAGTCTCTATTTTAGCACCCCCTCACAAGCCCTGCTCTAATCTACCTAGTGTCTGATTTGTAAAATTTAGGAGCTCTGGTTGTTATGGTCTGGACAATGAAAAATAGTAAAGAGGTAATGATACAGAAGCAGGGATTTGTTATTGTTGTGTTAAGGAATGAAGGCATAAATATTTAATATTTACTCCCTGTAGTGTCCATAGTTCAGGGAATGGGGAAGGTATCCACAGAGTATCTTAGAATTCAGCTTTGCAGCCAAGTGTCTAATAGCCTTCATGTTGGAAAGCACAGTGTTCTGATTTGGAATCAAGCGTAGAGTTTAGTTTATGTATTTTCTAAAGGATATAAAGCTAAGACTGGAATATATGTCATTATTTAGTGAATTCAGTCCTTAAGAATTTAATTGCCAGAAAGCCATGAAATTAATGAAAAACTGATGAAAATATGAGGCAAAAATCTGAATATTCTGCCAAAATTTGTGTACAGGTGAGAGGTACAGATACTCCCTATTCATATGTAAGTGTTGATAAATATATTAAAAAAATAAGCTAATGAGATTTGAGAGACCTAACCTGAAAGACGAATATTTAACATAGCACATAGTGATTGCAAGTGTAAATTCATTTAGGAACCTGGTTATATGGGTAGATCCACCTTTAAGTTTTTCTAATTATATTAACCAGTTGCTTGATAGTGATATAACTATAGGTTATATAAAGAGATTTAGGAAGTCTAGAAAATCAGAAATGAAGCCATTGCTTGTTAGTTGCATTAGACCCATACTCAAGTTTGAAATAACAATATGGAAACCTATCAGAAAACAAACATGATTTCACTGGAAACAGGACAGTGGAAATATAATAAGGGCATCCATGGATGTGAAAGTTTAAGTTATTATGAAAGACTAAAATATCTGAACTTGTACATTGTCTCATATAGATATCTAAGAGGAGACCTTATTCAGGTATATAGGGAATTTAGAGACAACTGCATTTGGGGTAATCACCAGTGTTGAAAATTCTATAGGAATTAGAAGTCGATTAATTGGTTCTCCGAGAGAGCAGCTGATGCATGGAATAGACTACCAAATTACATTAATGTAAGCACTGAAAGCTTAGACACTAAGGGAACAACTATTTTAGTATTGGCAGGCTAGAAGGGCATTATTGCTCGTGTTTGAAATATTTGTAAGTGCATTTTTCACTCTTTGAATATTTCAGCTTATGTAATATTAATTTAATAAAATTTAGTATTTATATTGTACATATTTAATATCACAGGATGTCACCATATGTCTAATCACTTGCCATCCTACGTTAAGTATACTGCCGAGTTGAAATACCGAGTGATCTGGTTGCATTATACTAGTCAGTGTTTGTATTGTCAGTGGCACCACAGGTAGCACCCTTCCCTTTGGAGCAGAAGGCTGTGGGTTCTATTCCTACACCAGATAGACTGATTACTGACACTGCAGTGCAGCATAATGGGGGTACTGCACTCCAGAGTGTGCTGTCCTTCAGATGAGATGTTAAACCGAGGCCATATCTGCTTGAGTTGGTGGTAGTTCAGGTGGATGTAAAAGATCCCTTGGCAAGGCAACTATTAAAGCATAGGTGAAGTTCCCTGATGCCCTGAAACCAATTAAACCTACGTATTGTATTAGAGAAGTACCTCGCAGGCTGGTCAATGCAGAAGTGGGTATAGCCTCAGTGACTGACAGGTGAAACAAGTGTGTTGTGGTATGGAAAAGACTGCACATCCATGCAAGTTAAATATACTAACTCTGAGATTGCACCACCTCGAGGAAAAGGGCAAACGATGAATAATCATGCCACCATCATTATGAATATTACTTTACTTTCTTTCACCGATTGTTGGATAGTGGGCAGAGTTTGGGTGGGACTTGCTACTGTGCATTCTGCAAAGCCCAAAACTAATGTAAAACAGGTACAAAATCAAAAAATGGGACCTCCTTTGAATTAAAGACACCTTTTAATTAGATACTGATTGCTTTTATCTTAACACAGGTTTAAAAGACTTGGCCAAACTTCCCATAGTAGTAGACTTCGCCAAACTTCCCATAGTAATATAAATACCACCTCAGCTCTCCCCTGATGTGGCTATCAGCCTAATGGAACTAACCCAATCAAAGGGTAAAAAAAAAATTCTTCAGAAAAGTGTCATGCCCACTGCCTAAGGTCGCATTATACCCCTCAATCAAGAGAAAGGCAAGGCCTAAAATCAGGGGCAGATTTTATTTATTGGTCTTATAAACTTAGTTTTTAGGGAAAAAAAAACAAGTTTTGTGTTGGCATTTATTTTTTGAAAGGATATGCAGCTTGAAACTGAAATGTTTTATAATAACCAGATGAGGAGAAGAGCAAAAATATAACTGGCACTGCATTTCCTGAAGGTTATGCGGGACTTATGCAACAAATTGCTCCAGTGTTAAAGTTAGCAGAGCAATGCATTTTGCATTAGCATACATTTCCAGATGGTTATAAAGTCTGAAAAACAAATGTCTGACTGCAGTCTACAATTACTTTCTGGAAAGTGACACAAGTAAAAAGTGATACTATTCAAAACAGGGGCTAGTTGAAAACTTTGTGTTAAAGTTATTTGATGATCTAGCATGGATACTTGTTACATTCAGTGAGAATTTTTGCAATAGACCCTTTCAATATGGGACATTGGTGAGCAGGAAAAACAAAATCAAAATGTTCTTTACAACGAACTTACACATGTTTAAGGTATCATACAGTGAAAAAATCTAACTTTGCTACTTTTTCTTGTAGTTTTTTACTACCATTCTGTGACATTTTTTACTTTTCGGTTTGGATATTAATTGGGATATTTTGCAGACACCTTAATGGCTATTGATATCAGCTGGGTATAAAGACCCTGTGTTTGTAAAGTGTAGCCAGACAGAATAATGGTTAACTCCAGATCTCATTCTTTGCTATTTGTCATGCCTCACTTTCAATGCATTTTCAAATGGAAACTGTTTAACTACTTGATACTAAGCATCTCCCATCTTGTGCCAGAGCTGCTCCCAAGGAGTCAGCTTTATTTATTTAACTTTCTATGTCTTCAGTACATACTTCCCTGCACTGCTGTCTTACTGTATTCAGTGGGCAATAAAATCTTCTATCAACTTTCCATATCAAGCATACTGAATACCTGATTTAGTATCTGCATCAACATACAGATGTTCTGCCATTTATTCAAAGTAAATGGAATATTGCATGCCAATGATGGCAACAGTTCTCATGTTGCAATGTGATGGCATGTTCAGCAAATATAAAACTACATTTGTAAAGCTTCATAGTAATTGTGAAGATATGGTACATTTGACTCTTCTAATTATAGGTATATAGGTTGTTAGCCTTAATGCTAAGGGGACCATCAAGAATCTCAGCCCTGTCACCCAATACTGGTGGGACATTAATGTCACCATTAAGTAAACTTCCCCCATTATGGCATGTGGAAAGTCTGTAGTCTTCCATTCAGTAGTTCAGATTGGTTTTAAAGGTTGCTGTGGAATTTCTCTGCTTGATATATAAAGGCTGCCTATTCTGGAAATGGAGGTGCACAGGTTAACATACCAATCGTGCTGTTTGGTGTGTTTGATATTCTAATATAGGTTTAAGTCTCCAGAACTGGTGTCTGCTTTAAAATGATTCTATTTAGGGTGGATAAGGTCTTAGAATACTGGGTTGTTCATAAGCAAGGTTCACCCCTGAGGAGTCTTTGTGAAATAAAGTGTATGGACTTAGCTTTCACTCGGTCTAGTGAGGAAATGTGGTTGCATTTTAAGAATGTTTAATTATTTAGTGAGGTACATGCTGAATCAGGCATTATATTCAATGATGACCCTAATAAGGAAGGAATCATTAGACTATGGTGGGATAATGCAAAGGATATGTTTATAACTAAAGCATTTTCTAACCACCACAGAAGCAAAGGGGTCAGTAAAAAGTCTGTTATCAATATAGCCAGCCAAGTTTCGGACTGGCCCAGATTTAAGAGGATTACATATGGGTTTTGTATATTGCCAACAGGGTCTGTGAAATATTTTAACAAAGCATCTTGTGTATTTAAAGCATACATTCCTAAAAAGTTTTATTTGTGAAATCATAATTAGGACGTGCTATTATTCACATAGTGGCTAGATTAGTGGCTATTTCACTTGCAAATCTGAATACCCTGAAAAGATGAAAAGGTAGACACTGAAGGTTTTTAGGTTAAACACAGAGTCAAATTCAAGATGAAACTAAAACAACATTGTTAAGAAAAGCTCAGCAAGTATATAGTCAGGAGATATTTATATGGAAATATCTATTTTAGTAACGTCTATAAGATTCATACAAATACTAAACTGAGTATTTGCTTTTTGGGATTTTTTCATAACATCTACTTAATTGTTGTGTTACTTTTACTTAACTGAATTTCACTGTTTCGACATACATCATTATTTACCAAAAATGCCTTAAATTTATTATGGTATTTGTTGTGGCTAATATCACCTTCAGTGGGATTGTTTCCTAGGTTACAACAATGCACATGCCAGCTATGCCATGTTAAGGGACTGTGACTTGCCATGGGCATCCAAGCATCTCTTTCAGGCATATGTTGAAAAAACAACTTGCACTGCTGTGTGCTGCATGGGAATTACCTGTTTCTACTACCACATCCACAGCAAAATAAAGTGCAACTGAACGTATAGTGCTGTCTTTTTATACATAATATCAGAACATCATATGGTGATGTTTCCACATTCTCCAAACCCAGTGTCCCACTTTCCTGCTCCCACCCCAGTAGTCAGCTAACCAGACTGTGCCCCCCCCTTTTACAAATTCTTGGATCCGCCACTGGATAGGAATGCCATACGGAAGTGTGAGGAAGAGATAAGTAGTGGTAAGTGTAGCTTTGGTTCTGTCAGTGATAAAGCTTTTGGTTCTAGAAAGCATCCCTAATTTTGATGAGGTTTTCTTATGCAGTTTTGCATACGCAGGTCAAAGATTATCATCCACTTTCACCTCAAATAATTTAGTATGAGAAGTGACTTCAATTATATTATGAAGGACTGCAAAGTTTGCTTTTTCATGACAGAGAAATTTTGGGGGGGAAAGTAGTAGTTTTTTTTTTTTTTTTTTAGGGTTCAGCATGAGTTGTGAGTTACATGGCCATGTTTCAGTTGCTGTTAAAGCTTCCTGAATACAGTTTTGAAGTGTGCCATGTTGTCAGATGAGCAAATTAGTATACAGTCATCTGCATACTGTATTAGGGAAGCCTGCTGTGTGGATGTGTGGAGGGTGTTGGTAAGAATGTCAAAGATGAGGGAAGGAAGGATAGAGCCTTGTGGTATATCGGTGGTTACTGGGAGGTATGGAGAGAGGCTGGAGTGCCATTTTACTGACTGACACCTTTTGGATAGGTAGCTTTTGAACCATAGGAGGGTGGGCTGAGAGACAGAGACATAATGAGGACATTTGAAGTAACACTTTGCTGTGACAAACTATGTCAAAGACTTTAGACAGGTTTAGAATTAAAATACTAAAAACGGGGGATGGAGCGGGGTCTGCATCTACATGGGGCATGGGATGTAAAACCTGCCACAGAAGAAGAAAGCATGTATCTCATAGAGTGCTTCTTCAGTTGATCTGCTGTCCTGAAGCTATGTATATTAACTGTGTCTTTGACAGATATTACTGTGGTCACTGTGGTCTGCATTTCCACTTAATTCTTTTTTCCTGTGCTGTAGTATAACCATGTACACTGGGTAGATACACTACCTGTACTCTGCCATGCAAAATATGCAAATCATTTTTGCACTTAAATAAAGAAGGATGCTACTAAAATTAATGTTCAAAGTATCTTTCCTTTTATTGATTTACCATGATTTTTTAAAGCATTGTCTCTTAGTAATGCAGATATTTTATATAGCACTTGTTCACTACCACAACCATATGAGATTTTTCTGGTTTCCAGGGTTTTTGATTTCAGGTTTATTCACAGCAATCATGGGTTTAAAAAGATGGATCCGGATGAAAAAATATGTTTCTTCCTTTAAGAATCTATTCTTGTCACAAATAAATAAGCATCAGTGGCAGGGGACTGTGAATGAAGTGATTGCAGCCTAATGTGGATCACTGGGGTAAGTGGTAGTGTAATTACCTCCAATTATTATATAAAGCTGTTAGATACTCCATGTGATATTACTGTCTGTGGTTAATGGTTTAATTCCCATTGCCAGTGAATTGTTCCTGTGCATACTGATGAAGAAAGTTTTAGTGCCTCAGATGAGGTGGATACCAGTATGGATCTAAATAAGTTGAAACAAAACTTACCTGGACTGCTGTCCTGGATCAGGGATACAACTCAAAGAAAGAATGAAAGAAGGAAGGAAAGAAAGAAAGAAAGAAAGAAAGAAAGAAAGAAAGAAAGAAAGAAAGAAAGAAAGAAAGAAAGAAAGAAAGAAAGAAAGAAAGTGAGACTGCAAATGGATGAGCTCTTTGTTATTTGACTTAAGGATATTACTGCCATCATTGCAGCCAACACCCATATTATACTCCATCTAGATAATAGCATTTCCATCATTCCCAGCCCTGACCAACCAGATGGAGATCCTTGAATTGCATCATAATGCAAGCTAAAAGGGTAATCTTCTAAAGCTTACCATGATGGGTTTTAACAAATTGAGAAATATGGCACTTGGTTGTGTCCCTCTCTTTTTGTTTGTAGTCTGCCATTCTATTTCCCTCTGCTTAATTTAGTTTTGATTAGCTTTCAAATTGCTTAACAGTGCTATTTCTTGTCCCAGATAAAAATGGTGTAAACTCATACCTTTATTTTTGTGTACTGCTTTATGGGGAAGGAGAAGATGCAGAAAATACTTATCAGCCTTCATCTTGTCAGAACTGCCAATAGAAAGCTTTACACAATTTCTTAATAAAACTATCGATGAGTATGACTCTCATTGTCTGAAAGAAATTACTTTTCTTCCCTACCACTTCTTCTACCATTAGTTCCAAGGCTGTAGTGCTGAAGTATTAATTATTATTACTGTTACTACTATTACTACTACTACTACTACTACTACTACTACTACTACTGCAGTTTCTAGATTATAGTACTCTGGTAGCTTATACATCTTCATTTGTTTCAGATTTTCAATCCTTCAGGTAACTATATCATGAGGGCAAAGCCCGTGTGATTAAATAAAGCTAACCGTGGGGAAATTTCAATATACCACAACCACGGAGTTGGTTATTGCCATTATACAATGACATTATTTAAGAAAGAAAATACTTACTTTTCTTAAATAATCCCCAGGATTCAGTATGGTTCCCTGCAAGAATAGCTTATTCCTGCATGGAAATGACTGTTTAGGAGCAGCACGGCAGCGCGCCATGCATAGTAATGAAGGTGTGCTTCCTCTCCTCCTAAATGGACACGGGGCATGGACGAGTGCAGGGGGTGTGTCTGAGAGCAGATCTCTCACAATGCACATGCCCCTGCACTCAAGAAGTGCCATTTGGTAATTACAATGAGTGAGAACGCTCATAGGGGGTTGCATACCTCCCAACTGTACAGATCTTTGCAGAATGTCCAGATTTTTCAACTATACAGGTGGCCTGTACCCCATTTGCCCTGGGAAATCACTGGGAGGATGTCAGGATTGAAGTTGTTAAATAATACATACATATGGGTTTCAGACACCAAATCCATCAGAAACATTATATTAAAACAAATCCTGTTACTCTAACAACTTACCTAAGTTTATAAAAGCAATATTTAAAATATGTCCCTAGTTATACCTCATATTGTCAAGTTTTGTCCAGATATTTTGCATGAAGAGGTTGAGAGGTATGGGGGTTGCTAGGATGTCTGCCAAATGTGCAGATGCACACAGGAGTCCACAGCAATAAGTGTAATATGTCCCTTTCTAGAGAAATAATAGTAGAGCATTTTTTTTTCTCAATCAGATTACATTTAACCATAGGTGCGCAGGTTTGCCCATTGCTTAGCTATGCTTACTGTAGCTTAAATAGCACAAGAAAATAAATAGCAAGATGCATTCAGTTGAAGTAGTACTGCAATTGTGTAGTGGTCAGAGCGTTCGCTTTGTGAGCAGCCATTCCCGGTTTCATCCTCACTGTAGTAAATTCCATTTTCCATGTGAAACCAATATATGAATTTTTTTTTGCTGTATAACCTATTAAATAACATATATTTGTGAACTGGGGTACTGCATTAAGTGTAGATGTGAGGTGTCATTATAATAATGTGGTAAAATCCACAGATAAACACAAGTGCCCCATACAGTATATGTACTCATGAATCAGGGATACTAAACAAAGTTATAATGTGTAATGAATGATAAATCCATAGAGTGTCCAAATCTGCCACTTTCCCAAGACCCATGTTTCATTTCTTTCTAAATTAGTTTGGGGGTAAGCAGGAGTAAACACCTTTAAGCAGTAGTAAGTGGGTTTAAACCTGTTTGCATGGGGGTAAGCAATGCCTACACAGGATAAGCAATTCTGAAGCTAACTCTCTGTAAGCATATTTAACCGGAAGTTAGCATTGCTTACCGTTGCACAAACCCACACAAACCTGCTTACAACTGCTTAAAAGTGCCTTAATCACTCTGTATCCAACAGCCCCTATTCTGCCCAGCAACAAAATAAACAGGCCTTGCAGGTCTTGAACCCAGGACCCTGTACACTATAGTCACAGTAGTCAACCAGTAAGCCATCACAGCTGTACATAAAACTGAGGTATACCCAAACATATCCTTACTATAGCAAAATCACAATTTACATGTGAAAGGAATCTATAAACAGTTTTATGTTGTATAACCTACTACATAACATATATAAGTGAACTGGAGTACTGCATTAAGTCCAGATTTGAGGTGTCATTGTAATAAAGTGGTGTAATCCCCAATAAACACAAGTACCCCATATAGTGTATGTACACATGAATCATGGATACCAAACAAATATATAACATGTAATGAATGATATATCAATGCCAAACAGCAAATAGTGCTCAAATTTAAAAATAAGCAATGCTAAGCATTGTACACCTCTGCTTACCAGGTGCAAGCAATGCATAGCCCAGCTAAATTGATTTGTCCATTGGTATACTACTTTAAGCAATGTCAGCCTTAGGTAAGCAGGTTTGCCCATAGCTTAGCATTTTCAAAACCATCTAATCACAGCAAATTGTGGGAAATTGGCCCTATTTAAACCCCACAGGTGGGAATACATCTCATAACTGGTTGCAGCTTCCTCCTGTAGGCACTATGGCTGGTGTCGGAGAAGGATTGTGCTTCCAAGCACAGTGCTGGGGCATCCAGGAGTCCAAAGTCATGGGAGGACTCCATGTAAAAGACCATGAAGAGAGACTGCTGCAGGGCCAGTACCAGGTTCCCAATATAAAGCGGAAGTCTGGGACCGTCTCGCCCGTAACCTCACCAGTGCCACTGGCTTCCCTCAAACTGGTGAGCTGGTCAGGCATCACTATGTCAACCTGAAATGGAGGAAAAGGGAGCTCTTGGCTCAGTGGATCCAAGATACTAGGCAGAGGGGTGATGTCCCAGCCATGTATAAGTATCATTCTACTACCTGTTTAATAATTGACAGCTCGTGTATATTATGGACAAGTATGGCTAAATATTCTTCTTATGTCTTTGACAGCAGCAGCAGAGTGGGCTGTGAATCAGGAAGACCATGCCTGTAGGATGCAGAGGCTGTGTAGGAAGGCAGGTTAGTAATAATCTTGCATGTGTTGTCATAAGAAATAATCTAAAAGTAGTAGAAAGTTAATTGCTAGTATAAAACCTGTATTGTGTATGGGATGTACTGAATAAACCAGAAAATATGGCAGGAAGAGTCTCATAGGTTGTATGTAAATAAAAAGGTAACAGCCTGGCAATAAAGGTCTAACTCCTGGACTGCTTGTGTTTACTCTGGTATCATATGGTAATGTAGTGTTGCATTCTCTTAATAGTACTGTTGTATTAAGCACTGTTACCCACACTGTGCTACATAAATAAAATGTGTAGGAATGTCTGTATATGACTGTTGTAATCAGAAGGTCATATTTTAAACCTGAGAGAGACTTAGACAGAAAACAGTGAAAAGACAGACAACATAATGCAAATGGCACACTCAACTGAGATGTAAACTGTTGTAGTTTTAGCACAGCACACACAGCCATGGTTTGAATCCTGGGAGTGGTAGTAAGCTGTATGCAAAATTATACCCCTCAACTGTACAGATATTGTCAGAAAGTTCAGATAATTGGCTTAATTTTCCTGCCTGTTACCCTGTCCCCCTGGCAAATCAGTGGGATGATCCCAGAAGTTTAGGCAGCAAATAATGACATACATGATTGTCAGACATCATAACTGTCAGAAATATATCCAAACCTGTCACTCTAGCAACTCACCAGAATGTTATGAGAGTAATATGCAAAGTATGTCCCAGCTCTATCCTCATGTTGTGAAGCTATGACCAGAGTGTGTGCAGTAACAGAGTGAGACGTATGTGCATAATAATAATGTGGTATCTGGTAATATGTGTGGCAACATTCAGATACTGTTAACAAACATTCCCTCCACAAGTCTGTCATATAAGAAAACTGTGCCTGGAAATAAAAGATTGAAATCCTGGACTGGTACTGTTTAGTCTGGTATTGTATGGCATTGTTAGTGTTGTAGTTTCTCTGAATAATAAGGTATTACTCATCATTGTCATCCACATTGTGCTACATAATAAAACTGTCTAGGAAACCCTGTATAAGAGTGTTGTAACTACAAGGTCAGATTGTAAACCTCCCGGGATACATACAGACAGAAATCAGAGAAGAGATACACAGCAATATCTGAATAGCACACTCAACTGTGATGTACACTGTTTTATTTTTAGCAGACACAGCCGTGGTTCAAATCCTGGGAGTGGTAGTAAGCTGTACGCAGACTCATACCCCTCAACTATACAGATTTGTCCAGAATGTCCAGATAATTAGCCCATATCTGCTGCCTCTTACCCTGTCCCCTGGCAAATCAGTGTGAGGATCTCTGACATTTAGGCAGCATTTAATGACATACAACTGTATATGAAAACAAACCTGTCATTTTAGCAACTCACCAAAGGTTTATGAGGGCAGTTGTCAAAATATGTCCCAGTTTCACCTGCATGTTGTCAAGACATGCCCAGAGTGTGTGCTATATGAGGTTGAGAGGTATGTGCATAACAGCAACCTGAAATCTGTGGAATATGTGTAGAAACAGTCAGGTAGTGTTAACAAACAATTCTTCCATGGGTATACCAGGTAAGAGGTGTATACTGCAGGTAAAACACAGTTCACATATATAGTTGTCTACAAACATACCACGGTCCAAACTAAGGCCATAGGGTAGTGTAATAATACCTGTAAGGTACAGATTACAGCACTGACTAAGAAAGTATTGAGAACAACAGGGATATACAAGTTGCTAATTGACATCTTTCTCCCCCCACCATATCTGCAACAATAATCTAAATTCACAACTCAATGGGTATGTGTACAATTAAATCTACTGTTGGGACATATGTCCTATTGTTTGATAAATATTGAAATTTGTTTCTATGCATGTGTTATGTTGAAATACTCCCACACTGGTGGCATGCTGCCATCAATGTACCTGCATGATGTAATGACCACTGTGGTCCCATATATGCATGTGTTCTGTTTGCTATGCAACTGTTCCATATCTGGTGTTTTGAGTTAATGGGAATATCTATGCATGCTGTTATACCTAATCCTGGAATGTGTTGACTATTACTAACCCACATATGTTTTAAAATTGAAACACCATAGCACATTTGGGAAGGCCGGTCCCAGTGGATCCACCTCTCCCACCTCATCTGGCTGTGGCACCGAGCACCAGCACATCTGGGCCCCACCCTGGGACCACCTCATCTGCTGGTCCTGCACCACCTTCAAGTGGAACCACCTCAGGAGATGGGGATAGCCCCCCCCGGGAGTGGACGCAGACAGGAAACTGTCACCCATCGTCAGATGCGGGGTCTGGTGCATAGCGAGCTCTGCAGGGAGTTCGGAGATCTGCTACACCAGCTTGAGGGCTGCGTGGTGCATCTAGCGGGTCAGCCTGCCCCTCATACCCAGCCCCCAGCATAGCCACCATCAGGGTCATGAAGGAGCAGTGGTGACTGCTCATGGGGGGACCTCAGTCCCACTGTTTCCATTTGGGGGTTCATGGGCTTCTGACTTCCAAACACCCCTCCCCATTCAAGGTGTTTACCCCCCACATGTGTCATATACCACCCCCTGTATGCTGTCTTGTCTGTCTTGTCTGTCATCCTACCCAACCTACCTCCCCAAAAATACCTACTATCCCTCCCCAACATCCCACTCTCACTTTAAAAAACAGGGCAATCTGTTCCCAAAAAAGATGTCCAATTCACACATGTCCACTGGACACATGTAATCTGGTCTAATTGGCTTCACAACATATTATTGTTGTCCTCACCCCTCTCTCAGGGGTATGAGTGTCCAAAACTACCTCCAAATCAGTGTATATGCACAGCTGTTGCTGCAGAAGAAATGGGCAGCTATGGACCTTCCCTACACCTGTCCTGCACATCCCTAGCTATTTTCCCTACTGTCTTTCCCCCTTTGTGCCCCATTTTCACCACTTTCCTATCAACCCTTTTTCTTTTTTTTTTAAGAAATTAGCATGGGGGTAAGTGGGAGTAAGCACTTTTAAGCAGTAGTAACTGCATTTAGGCCTGTTTGCATGGGGGTAAGCAATGCCTACACAGGATAAGCAATTTTGAAGTTAACTCTCTGTAAGCATATTTAACCAGAAGTTAGCATTGCTTACCGTCGTACAAACCCACTTACAACTGCTAAAAAGTGCCTTAACCACTCTGTAGCCAACAGCCCTTGTTCTGCCCAGCAACAAAATAAACAGCCCTTGCAAGTCTTGAACCCAGGACCCTGCACACTATAGTCATAGCAGTTAACCGCTAAGCCATCACAGCTGTGAAAACAGTTGTTGTTTTTCTAATATATCTGTTAGTACACATACTGAATAGTATTGAACAACTGCTATGACTTTCTACAATAGCATAGTACTTGTTAGTGATATTATTGTCAAATCATGTATGTTGTTATATCTAAATATACACATATCAAGTAAATACGGTGTGATGCATCTTGGAATGTATAAACAACGGTAATGTTTACACACAACAAGGATATGGATATATATATATATATATATATATATATATATATATATATAGATATATATATAGATATACATATCTAGATATATGTGTGCATGTACATGCACATATATATTCATATATATGTATTTATATACATATGTATATTGAGTTATATATATATATATGATTATATATAGATCTATCTGGATATATATATATATATATATATATATATATATATATATATATATATATATATATATATATATATCTGCATATGTGTAGACATATATATATGTGTGTATGTATATATATATATATATATATATATATATATATATATATATATATATATATGTATAAATGTATATGTGTATATATCTATATAGATATGTGAATATATATATATATATATATATATATATATATATATATATATATATATATACACATATATGTTTAACATGTCCAGAACATGGAGTGGAGTCATAACTCAGCACTAATAGTCTCAACCTCTTAGTACAAGGGGATGTCATGTAAGTATTGCAGGTATAAATGTAGACTGTTGCTACTGTAACAGGGGTTGTCTTAACTGAAATGTTGTGGGTGGGAGGTCACATCTGATATTGACATGTACGCCATCAGTTACTGATAGACATCCTAAGATCATCATAGTACAGTACCACAGATATCACAGTAATGGTCCTGTGGAATACAGCAGAGATATGACCAATAAATGTGGACAGTCTGACACACTCTGGTCAGTCCAGAGGTATACACAGAACCCCTTAGTGCAAGACATGTGGATCAAGCCTGACAATGTGGATGTTAACAGCCATGTAAATGGGTATATCACGTAAGTACTGAAATACATATGCTCACACAGTTTATGCATTCACACACTCATGTCTGTCATGACACATAATAACCGGAGGTGCAGAGGTCAAAAGCCCACATACTACCCACTAGTTAGTGACATACACCTGTACAGCATCCCACTGCTTTTTCAGAAATACACAACAGTTATGGTGGCCTGGCAGAAGTACATCTGACAAATATCTGGACATAACATCACACTGGGTAAGTACACTGAGCTGCTAGGCATGTCACAACACTGGCCTACATTTCTTATGGGGGAATACACATGTACTTGCAAATATAGCAGGCTCTACAGGCATGTAACAGCATGGAGTAGCAGACACCTGTGTAAAAGCACATACCCTCAACCAATGTCAACACAGCCACAGCCACATATGGTAAGTGTGCTTAATATTACAATATATGGACTGTTTGATCAACACCATCCTCATATGTGCCACCCACACACTAACCCTACATATACTGTGCCAATACAAAGTGTATTCTGATGCCTGACTGTGGTATGGGACATGTATGGGTTTGGCCCTACAAACATGTAAGCCAATAGTGTACCATACACTGGACCAGCATGCAACATCAGATAGGACAGAACCAAGAACAATGAAATCTATCACAGTCTGTACATAGGCCAAGGTACATATTTGCAATACACACTCTGTCGACAATCACCATAAGTACACAGACCTCACTACTGTACACACTAAAACAGAATGTCCAGGCTTTGTCCTCAAATATAACCCCTACTATACATAAAATGTCTAGCAGTCTGATATCTCACTGGCTTGTTATCAGGTATGATGTCAATAAATAATGGTGTACTGAACATATGCACCTCTTACTGCATGACATAGGTACAAAGGTTGACGGAGTTGTGGCTGGAGGCACAAACACAGGGTCAATATTGACATGTTGTTGTGATAACCTCATACATTTACTGGTGTAACAGGGTTTGTTGTGACATATATCTTCTGAGGGATATGAAGTCAGTAACTCTCATGGCTGTCACCATTTACTGATTTGCAATCCTCAGACGATGCTACTGCATTTTTAAAGATAGGTTATCTGTGAGTAACACAACATACATAAGACTCCAAATACTGGCCAGTCTGCAGATAGCCCTACAGGTGAGAGTTTTCTCAACCACATAACACTGTCATGACAGGTATTAAATCATATAGACCAGCCATATCCACACAAACCCTGTTAAACCAACATTACTTCAAATGCAGAAGAGCAGGACTTACATTCCGTAGTCATGTCTGGAACATCTTCCTCCTGTTTGTTGGCCTGTCTCCACTGTGCATGTTGTAAGAGGTATATCCCACTATCCTCTGTGATGCTGTTTGCCAAACACCGATATGAATTCCTGCTCACAGTGGATGAAAAGGGCCAACACCCACATGATGTTCCTAGTCATAGGAGTGTATTTCCATACAATTGGCTATGGGAATGTTACCACAGCTGTTCCACATGCAATCAGCTAGTGGGGGACTGCAATTCATGCACAGGCCATCAGCTGGTCATGAGCATCACTTACAAAATGCAAGTTGCTGCCTAAGCAAAGCAGGTGTACTTCTCCACATCCACCAGAGAGGGAGTGAGAGAGACAGACAGACAAAGTAAGAAAGGAAGGGGATAGGAGAGTAAAAGCTAAGCATGTTTGTGTTACACACTTACCAGTATGGGGTTTCAAACCCCTGCCTGACTATGCATTGCTATTGCATTTCTATGCAGTTATTGCATGCGCCACAGAGCTTACATGTTAGAGAACTTCCCAAAGGTATAATTGAAGGCGAGTGACATCAGCAACAGTGATAAAGGAGGGATAAGGTAGGTGTAGTACATGTGCCTGTCCACAAAAACAGGTGTCAAGGATGACACAGTCTCAAGGACTCACACACATTATCACAGTTGGCAGGGCCAGGATTAGAATTCCTAACTAACTAGTTTGCTACACTGCAGTATTACTCAGGTATCACATGCACCACAGAGGTTATCAGGCTGATATATGGGCAAAGGGTATGTCAATGTGACTGACATCAGAAGGTATGCTTCAGTAGGGCAATGGGAGGTGTAGTGAGTGTGAATGGCTTCGAAATCATTACTCTCCACACACACACACACACACACACACACACACACACACACACACACACACACACACACACACACACACAGGTGTGCCAGCACTGACATGCATGGGTTCATTGCTTTACAGGTGTGTAGTGATTGACTGTGCCAGAAGGCTGTACAAGGCTAGGCAAAGGGTATACCTTGGCATCGGGCCACATGACAATGGTCTGCAGTGTGGCTCAGGGGTGTAGTCTCTGGATTGGCCCACACAAGTGGGTATTGTATTCACCATCCACTCATCTGGGTTACTATTGTGGGTGGCCAGTGCTGTGCAATGCTTGCCATGTTTGTGTTCTATATTCTATAACATGGACAGTGTCTAGGATGTGCGCGTCCCACATGCATGTTCTGTGACATGTGGAAGTGTACCTGGGGTGTCTGGGGCATGTTATGTGGACAGATTGTTATCATCTGATGTGGCATTCCTGACTTCATGTGGTGAGAATTGGCAATGGAACTCAGGTTGATCCTGCACCTACATTGACAGCATGATACAGGTATTAACTGGTGTTAGTGGCATCTGTCTATACAGGGCATGTGTATAAGGCATGGTATTTTTTTTGCCGATTACATTTGCTGACTCTACGGATGTTGCAGGTGTCCAGTGGGGTACATAGCAAGGGACCACTGTATGCAATTATTTGCCTATTGTAGGGATAGAACACGGTGCCATGTCCTCTGCAGTCCACTGCAATCACACCATGGTTACTATCTGTCAGCAATATGCAGGGAACTACCAACATAGTGGTTGTTGCCTAGCCAAGTGTGTTTGTGTATGAGACATGGGTGGAGAGTGTTCTCTGTGTAATACAAGGGTTGCCTATATTGTTCCCCAATCCATAATGTCACATGTAGCGGTATGGATTGTCTGCACCAGCCTCTCTGCTGTTTGACATCTGTTGTCCTTGTAAGGTGGACATTGTGACATATAATAGGTCCTTCATATAAGACATTTTCAAAATCCATTCCACAATGAGTCCTGTTATTACACAATCACAGCTACCTCCATACAGGATACTGATGACAAACACACAGTTGCTGTGTCTGGGGTTAGAACTCCTACCTAACTAGTACATCACACTATAACATTACACAGTTATAGCATGCGCCACGGAGCTTACAGGGAACACTCTTTCACCAAAGGTGTATTTCAAGTTGAATGACAGCAGGCTTGTCAAAGTAGGGCAATGGAAATTGTAGTGAATGTGAAT